>NC_139590.1:7416950-7479450 GCF_946808225.1 Silurus aristotelis
CAAAACATTTCATGCGCCTAGTCTTAAATCAAGCACCAAAATCTGCCCTTATGCACACATCTGGCAATTAAAACTGCCAGTGTGAAAACATAGCAAAAGTTCTGTTTGCTGTTCTGATGATATAAGGAAATTATCGCACGCACACGCACACGCACACACACACACACACACACACACACACACACACAGACACACACACATATATATACAGTATATCTATTGTACTATGTAATATGTAGCATATACTGTGTATATACACTTCATGTACTTAAGTAGAAATATAAAAGCAGTACTATACAAACTATTATACTGCTACAAAGCATCATGCTGAATGAATTCTTTTATGACTTTAATCATTATTTTTATACAATGTATTAACAATCTGTGTAATTGTGCATTTTGCGAAGTTTTCTATGAAGTGTTCAGTGTATACAAATAAGGCTTGCAAGAGAACGGCTTTTTTTTGTAGTTGTTGTACTAGAAGTAATATGGGAATAAACTTTGCTTGTTGTTCTACAACAATAACCACATTAAGTCTAAACAGATAAAAACAAATGTGCCATTTATTTAAAAAAAAATATTTAATTGTAATTATTGTCAATTTACTCTGGCATAAAAGGAATCAAACACTTCAGGAAACCCAACTTCCGAGTGGTAATTATGACCACTTCTTTTTAGGCTATTTTACACTAGTCTAATATTGATTATTTTGCTATATACATTAAAGGCACATGTAGACACCTGACCATAAGATTGAACATCCCATTCCACATTTAGTTCTCATTTTCTCCTATAATAACGTTCACTCTTCTGAAAATATGTTCCTCTAGATTTTGGAATGTACTTGGAGATTTTGGAGATTTGTGCTTAAGGGCATTAGTAAGTGTGGAGGCCTGGGGTGCAGTTAGCATTACAATTCATCTTAAAAAGTCTTCAGTAGGCATGTGGTCAGATCTCTACTGTATAGCAGGTCACTCAAGATCTATCACTCCAACCCATGTAAACTATGTCTTTATGTAGCTGTCATTGTGCAAAGAGAAACTGTGAAGGGAAAATTGAATGCTATTGCATCCAAAGGCATCTTATGTGAATAAAACTTTGCAGTATTAGTTTTGAGAAGAACAACCTATGACTGGAAAAGTCAGGTGTCTCAATTATTTTGTCCATATAGTGTTTTTTCTATATATTCTTTACTTTATTGTTTCATCTAATCATATATGCCATATTTTGTGCGTAAGTATTTACAACACATTACTGTATTTACTACATCACAAATGATGTCCTGTAAAGATCATAGGAAAGAGAGACTGTTCAATTAAAATATATTTTAGAAAGATTTTAAAGAAATGTCAAGACGAAAAGAGAGCTACAAAAAGAATGTGAACAACTATTGAAAAGGTCAGACAGAGTGTGTAAAAAAACCCCTTAGTAACTAAATAAGGTTTTTTATGGTGAGGAAGCATCTGCAAAGGTTATGTAATGATGCGGCATGAAGGGACACAACGAATCCAAAGAGGATTCCGTAAAAAACCCCGCAAATTAAACATGTGCCATGTCATGAAACCGTATTGTTTATTGTTCTCATTAAATCCCTTGAAAGAAATAGGAGTCAATAAATAAAGCTTAGCTACTGACTTGAAAAATGGACAAATGGCCTAAAATCATGCGAACATCTGTTAACATCTGCATCCTCAAATTGGTATAGCCGCAATCGCGTTTTCTCCAGTTATTACCCAATCATAATCAAAACGGATATTAAAATAATTCTACATAAAAACCTTTGATTTTTTCCACAGGATTCTGCTTTTACATGTTAGTCAGGAACTAGGAAGCACAGTAACATCCTTACATAACCCCTTAATCCCCTGCCTTCTCCTCTTCTTGCAATAGACAATAGGCATATGTTTGTGGCTCTGAACTGTATCAATTGTATGAGTTGACTTCTTAATTTAGCTCAGAATACCTGCAGTTATATTTTTAGTTTCTCTTATGCCTGTGTTATCTCACATTCCCACAGTCATATGCACCTTCTGGCTTCTCAGATTGTAATATTGTCTACAAGCTACAGTATGATTTGCGCTTTGGGAATAAGATTGGGTTGGACATTGTGTTGCTCTTTGCCTTTTCATGCAAAATATTTCAGTAGGAACAACCACCAAAACAAATATTTTTATACCACAGCCTATCAGACTGTTTTTATCCTGTAGGACTAGGAGTTTAAATCTGGAGAGAAATAAAAGAAAAACCATGGAACTGCCACTCAGCAATGTGCATGAATGCTGAAAATAGAGAGGCAAAAAAAATCTCTCTCTCTCTCTCTCTCTCTCTCTCTCTTTCACATATACACACACAGGCAGAGGACAAATGTGTCACAGGACACATGTACAAATCGAAAAGGCCCTAAGGTGAAACAGACCCAACCTCGTCTGCTTACTTCGAACACACACACACACACACACACACACACACACACACACACACACACACACACACACACACACACGCGCACACGCGCACACACACACATGCACCGAAAAACAAATACCTCACACCAAACCTATTATCGCACATGTGTGTGTTCTCATTTTCTCTACCCTTCACCTTCAGCCTCTCTCCCGTTAAACGAGATTTTCGCTGAAGCACATCATCAATCAATCGCACCATTAAGGGGAATTGTTTTTCTATAATTAAGTGATTTAATAAGAATCTAATATACATTATTGATTTCAGGCAACATGATTGTGAACCCGCCTATCCTATGTGTAATTAAATTATTAATAAATTAAAGGAAAAACCTGAACAAGTAGAGATGAAGACGGACGGAGAAAGCAGATTAGACTGTGCTTCACTTGCCTCTATCATGGTTGGGATCACATATCTGAGCATATGGCAGTGTGTACTTTGTATGCAAGTAGTGTGTGCAGACTGGAAAAAGCCTGTGAGACGTAGTGCACTCTGACTTCCCAGGCCACTGAAAAAAGTGTGAGATGCATGTTGCAACATGCAATAGGTAGTGGAATGGGAAGAACTACCAGGAACCACTGCAGTTCAATTTTCCTTTAAAAGGTAAAACTCAGTAAACGGCAATAAAATGTGAAAAAGCTAAAAGCTAAATGTTTTCAAAATCTGGAGATTATTTAAAATAATTTGTTATTTCAGTTTATTTCAAAATATAATATTGTATTTATTATTTTGTTGTTACTTCCCTTTGAAAAAAAAGGGCATAGTGTACAAGAATATAGTGCAGATCCAGCTTGTCTATTTGCCTCATATTATATCTGTCTTTTTTCCCTCTTTCTGTCTTTTCAGCTATAGATAGTTCGATAAAAAAAAAAAAGAAAGAAAGAAAAAAGAAATGAGATAAGAAATATACAGCACATGCTGGTTGTGAGCTCTCAATTCTATTTCATCATCCACCATCCTGACATGCTGTGCATTTTCCTCCCATCTATTCCTTTGATCAGATTTCTCCAGTCTTTAATCGACGAGCATGAATTGTGATGCAGTCATACGTTTACAAACAGCCTATACATACATTCACCTAGAGGTTGGGTATGAAGATCATAAAGAACGAACACTGAGGTGGAAAAAACTGCCTTTTAGGACACAAAGGTAGAAACACAGTCAGTACACACAGACACAGACACAGACACACACACACACACACACACACACACACAGATTCTTTCTCACACACCTGCATGCTCTGCAATTACTCTATTGATTGGAGAGATTTGTTGCCCATTTGAGTTCCTTACTCAGCTGGTTACAATGCCAAACTCTGAAATGATACATTTTGGTCGTGGAAAGCTGAAAAATATGAACACGACACCTTTCAGTTTCCACTCTTGTATGATTCGATTGGTTGATTACTGTATTTTTCGGACTATAAGCCGCTACTTTTTTCCCACGCTTTGAACCCCGCGGTTTAAACAACGAAGCGGCTAATTTTTGGACTTTTCCTGGGTTTTTCCCTGTTTCACAAACTTCAAGCCAAAAAACTGAGCCCCATAACATTAGACCAATGAAATTGCCGAACGGGCATGAAAAAACGCACTTCACCTGTGTTCTGAGCTGCACGGCATCGGGAGAAAAGCTTCAACGGTGGTGATTTTTAAACGCACGACGATGCCAAAAGAAAAACTCTCGAGAGAAATAGTTGTGAAAGAAAGAAGGAAGACAGTGAACAATGACTTTCTTGGTAGGCTACGGTTTAGATACAAGTCGTTGTAACGCGTTGAGTCTGGGTCATGGGAGAGCTCGCTAATTTCAGTTGCAACAGAAATCATGAAAGCACAGACAGGTTTACAAACCTTTTTAATTTTTCTTGGCAACAGCGTTACGGGTTAGTCAAAGAAACTTAGAAATGAGCATCAGAAAATAATAAGGACATATTCCTCGGTCTTGCACACATGCATTAATAGCGGAAAAATGCACCGGCAGGCTATTCCCAAAATGCCGCTCTGCTCTTAAAGGAGCCACAACATATTTCACCCGTTACACCGTGTAACAGACACTGTCTTTCGTTAAAGCCTGTGTAAAGTTCATTAGTTTCAGTGTAGACACCTGCAGATCTGGGAAGGTAACAAAAATCTTCTCCTGCATTAAAGGTTCCCAACAACACATGGGAGCGTCCATCCATTTTAAATGGAAGAAGACTGGAACAACCAGGACTCTTTCTAGAGCTGGATGCCTGACCAAACTGAGCAATTGGTGGAGAAGGGCCATAGTAAGAGAGGTTGACCAAGAACCTGATGGTGTAAGCACTTAAGCATAAGGCTGAAACATAAGAATAAAGGGTATAAAAACTTTCAGAATGCACCTTATCAGTCATATATGACTTTTAACTGAACAAAATACCTTTCATCTAGAAGTAAATGGAAAAAAATCTTTACATGACCATGATCTAACTTCTGATTCATGACCTTTAAAGTGTAAGAACTCATTTTTACTTCTCTTCCACATGCATTATAAATATATTGGCCCCAGATGGAGGGAGTCAAGATCTTCTAATTGTCCAAACATGATGAGTTATCACTTGTTTGTTTAAATGACATTTTTTTTCGTTTATTTGCTCTGTCTATCTTTACACTCTCGTTATTAATGTTTGGCCAAAAAAAGAGGAGAGAAAAATGACAAAAGAGAACACGAATTACAAATACCCTGAGCTGCTTAAAACATCAAACAGGGTAAAGGACAAACGGAGAGTATATTGCATGTTGCAGAAAGAGCGAGAGAGAAAGAGAGGAATAATGGAAGGCAAGGAGAAAAAGATGCTGTGTTTGTGTTAACATGCTAGCATATGTATGTTGCCGGTGGGCTCTTTTGTTCGTTTGGAGCACATGGTCTTCCTGCGCTCTGATTGGCACGATCCTTGTGGCCATGGAAACCCATCCATGGGTGAACGAAGTTCTTAGAATATGACTCTAGGAAAAGATATAGAGGAATGGCACGAGTAATTACTGTAAGTAGTCATGTGCACTCATGTCTTTCCAATGCTGGTTCTTCATGTTCTCACATTGTTCTCTATAAAGCAGAAAGCTACTGTAGAATATAAGGATGAAAATAGCTCTGACTTCCATTTATTTAAATATTGCAATCATCACAGCATTGTACAGTACATGTTTAGTATGTCCACTCCACATCTTGACATCCCATAATTTCTCTTTCCAACATTATTTGATCCTACAGACAAAATACTGAACTCTGCTGTACTGAACTCAGTTTTTCATAATCCAGTGTTTTTAGTAGTGTGCTAGCTTCAAATACACTTCAACAAAACCAGACATGTTTATGAACCCTAGAAGAGCCATAAACTAAGGCTATGAATGTTATCATATTATCTTCTTCAAAACCTTTAGATTTGATTCAAGACTAATTGAAACAAGTCTTTCTTGCCTGTAAAATAAGCTATATTAGATGTGAGTCCACAATGTCCTGAACAGTTGTGGATACAGAATGTAGACAGGTTTGGCATGTTTTGTAGAGTACTAGGGAGACAATCCAATATGATTCTTTACAGGATTATACAGGCGAAATGAAACATGATAGTAGGCTGCATTTAATGTGCAGGCTCTATATCCCTTCATTATTTTGATACTAATAGGCTTTTACAGCATTTAATAAAAGGATATAAACATTGCATATACAAACATATTGGGACACTTGACTTTTCCAGTCATGTGGTTCTTCCCCGAACTGTTACCACAAAGTTCGAGGCATACAACAGTATATAATGTATTCGAATGTGGTAGCATTCAATTCTTCCTTCACTTGTCAAATGTGTTTCTAGAATGACAAAACAAATATAAAAGTAAATGGGGATTAATTGTGGAATAGGGTGTTTAAAAAGCACATACGAAGCTTATGGTTAGGTATCCAAAAACCTTTGTCTATATAGTTTGATAATCTTGCTATTTCTTTCCTTTCTATGTAACTTCAATCTTTACATTCGAAATTTACATTCTTTGCTGCTGGATCCATGGATCCAGCTGTGTCCAGATGAATCAACCACATGCACAGCAATGTGACACAGAAGGAAATCAGGTTTTTGTGTGTGTGTGTGTGTGTGTGTGTGTGTGTGTGTGTGTGTGTGTGTGTGTGTGTGTGTGTGTGTGTGTGTGTGTGTGTGTGTGTGTGTGATAAGAGACAGAGCAAGGGTATGTATGAGCTTTAAAGAAGATGATGTTAGGCAGGCATGGGAAAGCAAGCTCTGTGTGTGTGTGTGTGTGTGTGTGTGTGTGTGTGTGTGTGTGTGTGTGTGTGTGTGTGTGTGTGTGTGTGTGTGTGTGTGTGTGTATATGATCTGATTCTTTCACCGCATCCTGCTTTTCTATTGTTGTCTGCTGTCACAAACATTTTAAACATCTACAGCCATAGCTATTTCTGTGTGTGTGTTTTTTCGTGTGTAGTATATTATTTGCAAGTCTGCACTGCTCAGTGAAAGTAAAGAATCATATGAGACTCCTACTCACTGGGAATGTCACTAAGTATTCACATTCCATGTGTGTGCACAGTATATTCCCCATCATGACCACTTTCCTTTTTTAATTAAATGTACAAATTAAATGTCTTTTTTTTGCTTGAGCACAATACGGGAAACTTCTTTAAGCAAATTAAACACATCATTGG
This sequence comes from Silurus aristotelis, assembly GCF_946808225.1. NCBI lineage: Eukaryota > Metazoa > Chordata > Actinopteri > Siluriformes > Siluridae > Silurus > Silurus aristotelis. The sequence goes on from NC_139590.1 coordinate 7,424,082, forward strand.
CCCCCACGTGATGCAACACAAAAGAGTTACCTTATGGTTATAAATATTTTGAGTTCAAATACAATTCATGCCACAGCAAACTGTAGCCAGGAGTCCCAAAGTGTAAGAACTGCCCCTGCTCTCTGGGTGGGAGGGATGGCATTACTTTGTTTTCCCTCTGTCATTCAGCATGATACTAACCAGTTAAGTGTAAGTTTATAATTGATAGATTGATATAGAGGGCTTTCCTCCAAGTGTGTTGAGCTGCCATGTGAAGTAGCATGTGCAGAAATCCAAGCTTCAGGTCTTGGAGAAAGCATGTGCTACATGTTTACCTTTTCAGGCTGGTAGATGAGAGCAAGCTAGTGGATGAACTTGGGTTAAAGGTAGTACTTGAAATATGCCAGCTGTATTTTTTGCACATTTTACTGTTAATAGTAGGCATGTAAATGAAAGAACCTTAAAACTGTGGCATTGCTGCAAAATGCACTGATTAGGACTCAGCAGTTGTAAGCGTGCATGAGCTAAATCATTGTGGGAGTATTTTGTCATTCTTACCCAGCAACAACACTAGCCTAGCACTGTCAATCATTACGTTGCCAAGGGAACACCACTGCCAATCCTGTAATTGACCACACCTACACCATACTGATCAGGAAGTAAATGCGATCTTTGTAGCTTTTGTCGCTATTTAATTTGTACCTCAGGACATCCATTTACTGAATCTAACATGTCAGAATGTTTAATGACAGACCTTTCAAATTACTAATTTTTTCTGTAACTAGTTTAACCTGCATTGCACAATATTTTCTACCCAATGAAATGAACCCATATTTTCAACCCAAATGAAATCTTTAAAATGCTTTAAAGATATAGTTTAATTAATTGAAAATATATATCTTTCTTACATTACACCAGTTTTGTGCCATGCACTTTACACCTTGGTCCTCATTGGTGTCCTATATAAATCAATCCACCTCTAAATACCATCATTAGGACGCCATGGCTAAAGAAACCATCAATATGGATTTTCTGTGCATTTATTCTGTGAATTTTCTTTAGCGCATTCCCTGGGATTTGAAATAAAGGCAAATTGTGTGTTTTTGTGCAAATTCTAAAGGAAAGAAAATGCAAAAGTATAAATAGTTCATGAAAAAGCTAAACAATTGTCTTGAACTGTTGTTCAGCTTGAAAAGTGCATCTTGTAAATGTCCTTGTACGTGTATCTGCAACCAAATCAGTATCTTCTCTTCTGTCAGCCATTGTGGAATAGAAAAATTGCTATTAAATCCACGCAAATATATTTGCACTTGGGCAGTTTGCAACAGAGGCATTTTGTGAGCTCTGCCTAGTGTGCTTTCTGACCATCCAATCAAAGCACATGAAAATGCTTACATTATTGTATGCCTGCCAGACAGTGCCACCAACTTGATATCTGATTGGTTAAAGCAACAGCCTCATTCTCATGTATTTAAAGTTACAGGCACCTGCACTGCAGATTCTGAAGGCCTAAAGGCAGATTTCTTTGACCTTTTACGTTACAGCTGAAAGCTGATTGGATAGAAACTCTAACATTAGAGAAAATATATGAAATTTAGAGGAATAGACAAAAACATATTAATGGGCAAAAATATATTACAACATAAATCAGTGATTCCATTAGAGTTTAGGCCAGCAGAGAGGGCATTGCTAGCCCTGATGGCTAACCACTGCATTAAACACATTATTGAATTCACAGGTTCAATAGAGTTTTCATACAAAATTAAAATTTAAGGAGAGACAGAAGCCATGCCACCTTCACCAAGTTTGACAAGAACAGGGAAGCCTGTGGCAAAGCATGCCAATTATTCAAGAACAGTGTCCATTGAATCTGACAGCGCTTGAGCATTTTTGTCGGACCCAAATGTGCTAAGCTGAGACAGATCCCAGAAGACTTGCAGCCAAATGTGATACTGACTCAAGGGCTCGATACTTATGCAACCAAGAAATTTTAGCTCTTTTGTCAAACACATACACACAGAAAAGAAAATTCTATGTTCAAATGTCAGCCGTATGGTGTAAATGTAAATCAAAAGGGTAAAATCCCCAGCTGAGTCCCTTTTATTTCCCAATTCCCTACTGTAGCACTAAAGGGAAAGAAGGGAAGGGGTTGGGGGAAGTGAAAACTTAAATGTAGTGTAGGGGCAAAACATTGAGTGAGATTTACTGTCCTACCACTTTGCATTTTTAACATTAGTAACAAATTTATAAATACTAACAGGACAGAGAGAGAGAGAGAGAGAGAGAGAGAGAGAGAGAGAGAGAGAGAGAGAGAGAGAGAGAGAGAGAGAGAGAGAAAGAGACCCCTATCGAGACCCCTATCAGATGCCATGCTAGCTCACTATGCTACATGGTAATGTACTGTATGCATACTAGATAATAGAACACAAATGACTTTACTACAGGGCATAACAAACTCTACAGTGGGGGTTAATTGTACTCAGCTGGATTTCTCCTAGACCAGAGGTGGTCCAAACTGGTCTTAACCAACCAGAACCAAGCTGTCTGTCCCATTTCTGTGCATAGGTGCACGCATGCATGTATTTCTGTGTGTATGTGTGTGTGTGTTATTGCCTGACAGACCGAATCGGATCCTTATGTCTCTCTTTTTCAGACTAAAAGCAACTTTTTTTTTGCTACTTCACCCTTTCTCCTCTTTCTTCCTCTCTATTCACTGACTCTAAAGGAAACATTACCGGATCACACTGTTATCCTCCCTGTGGGTTTAAGATAGAAGACTATTGAAATGTAAAAAAGGATAGAATGGAAAAGAGCAGCAAGGCTGCAAGGGAATAACTGTAGTCATCCATCAAGACAACACACTGCGAATAAATTAATACTTATGAAGACACTGAGCGTGAATAAGTAGAAGAATATGTACATATGCTGATAAACAAGAAATAAAACACACTTTTAGCACATTCTATGCAAATGAAAAATGCACATGTGCACACACACATATGTTGCTGCTAGTTAATATGCTAATAAAATACCTGTACATTTCGTTCAACCACAACAAGGAAGTTCACAGCCTTATAATTTACATGAAATTAATTCAAAATTTGATTTTTTAAATTTAATTAAAGTTTTACTTCTGTTTATTATTAATATATGTATATATATATATATATATATATATATATATATATATATATATATATATATATATATATGTGTGTGTGTGTGTGTGTGTGTGTGTGTGTGTGTGTGTGTGTGTGTGTGTGTATACACACACACACACACACACACACACAGACACACACACACACACACACACACATAAGTATATGTGTATATATTTATTATTAATATATGTATATGTGTGTGTGTGTGTGTGTGTGTGTGTGTGTGTGTGTGTGTGTGTGTGTGTGTGTGTGTGTGTGTGTGTGTGTGTGTGTGCATACTTTTGTATTTGTATTTTGTATATAAACTTTTGTATTTCTTCTTTTAACTAGGGTCTCTATATCAAATATTTATTTAATATAGATTTATATTTAGAACAAAAAGTTATAAAAATTTGTCACTCTGATTAGTGACAACATGACAAACATTCTGACCAGATTTGCTGCCCATGCTTTAGCGCCACCACTGGGTTGGATTTGAACCTAATTTAGAGTTGCTTTTGTAAAGTCTAAATTGTAAAAATTCCCTTGGTTGAAATAAGTTTAACGAATCCTATGACGTCGATTCCTACTTTTAGCTGTCTTGGATTAAGTCAAACAATAATTTTGCCACATACTAACTACCACCAAATTTGGCATACATTATATTCAGACCAACCAGGACCAATCTGGGCCAGTGAACCTGACAGTAAAGTTGCCAAATAGGATGTGAGGAAGCAGCTCAGAAATGACTTTAAACACTTACACAAAACTTGGTTGGCATATATTTAAAACCATGATCTGAGGATATGCAACACGTTTCATAACAGGTAGCTCATTGAATATGTGTGGTTTGATTCCACTTTTAGTAATTTTGAGCGCTAAGGAAGGGACAACTCGAAAATGTAGGGTAAAATCCTAATAAAAGGACATAGATTTAACAGCCCTGATGGCTCAGTGGGCTCAATGTGTCTGTTCTGATGCTGTATTGTGAGGGGGTGTAAAACCAAAACAGCAGCTAGTTGTAGATAGTGGCTCAGTGGGCAAAAGCCTGGTTCTTCTCTGAGGGTGTGAATTGTGGATTGAATCTTGGTTCAGGTGAGGTAAACACTTCTGTAAGTGTGTCTTTTTATTATTGATAACTTCTCATTTAACTAATAGAGAGGTCAAATTAGAGAAATAGGAGATTCATTTATCAGCGTCTATGGCTCAGTGGCTTGAATATCTTCGCATGTATCAGGTATGCACCTTGTTTTAGGTGCTAGACTCGTGCGCAAGACTGTAAATTTTGGCAGAAAGTCAAAGGAGGGTTTATGCTACTTCTGATTTTCGAATCCAGATTTGCCTAAGCCCACACTCTATCCAGAGGCTCAAATCTGTCACAACTCAACCAAAGCTGGAATTTCAACCATGGAGACTTACAGCAACCAACACACACACACACACACACACACACACACACACACACACACACACACACACACACACACACACACACACACTTACTGAGCCACTGGTGTGGAATAAAGTGATGCTTTTTAATCGTTTATCATTTGAACGTACAGCCTCCAGACCCTGAACATCAGCCACATAAAGTAATCACACCACTAACCTACTGAGCCACTGGCCTTTATTTTACCTCAACATGTAGTGCTTTTAGCACTGACTGTCAGCATTCAGTCATCAAATGGGAATAAACGAAGCAAGACAGGATTGAACCAGGAAGCTCAGGGATGTGAAGTGAGAGTTATACCTATCATCCACAACACTTCACAAGCAGAACTTTCTTTTTCAACAGTTTATCATAGATAGCGACAGCATTATGTCCCTATTCTTTCATCCTGTCTGTGTTCAGGCTTTTGCTTGAGGTGCCCCATCACTCTCCTCTGGTCTGTGTAGTGAGTAAGTGCTTATTACGTGTAAGTGTGTGATGATTGAGTCAGCTTGATCCTATAAGTCAAGTTGTGTCAGTTTTTCATATTCTGAAATAAAATGGTAAAGAAATATTTGAATATTTTATAACATTTTAGACCTTTTTAATTAAATGATTGTTCTGATATAGATTTAAACTTTTTTACGGAAGGTTACAAATAATTTGTATCGACTGAGAGTGGATCATAGTGAGGGGTGACAATCTTGCAAAAAAAGGCTGCAAACAACCCTGTTTCACTGTCATTCCATTGCTATTAATCTCAACACTTTCACAATGCTCTCAACACTCTCATAATGCTTTCTCAATGCTCTTATAAACTTCCATAATGCGCTCACAATACTTTCACAAACTCCCATAATGCTCTTGCAATACTCTCTCCCAGTAATGCTCTAATTTCTCCAGATGGCTTTTCACCTGCATCCATCTACAGTGATGAAAATAAGTATTTGAACACCCTGCTATTTTGCAAGTTCTGCCACTTAGAAATCATGGAGGGGTCTGAAATTGTCATCGTAGGTGCATGTCCAGTGTGAGAGACATAATCTAAAAAAAAAATCCAGAAATCACAATATATGATTTTTAAACTATTTATTTGTATGATACAGCTGCAAATAAGTATTTGAACACCTGTCTATCAGCTAGAATTCTGACCCTCAAAGACCTGTTAGTCTGCCTTTAAAATGTCCACGTCCACTACATTTATTTTCCTAAATTAGATGCACCTGTTTGAGGTCGTTAGCTGCATAAAGACACCTGTCCACCCCATACAATCAGTAAGAATCCAACTACTAACATGGCCAAGACCAAAGAGCTGTCCAAAGACACTAGAGACAAAATTGTACACCTCCACAAGGCTGGAAAGGGCTACGGGGAAATTGCCAAGCAGCTTGGTGAAAAAAGGTCCACTGTTGAAGCAATCATTAGAAAATGGAAGAAGCTAAACATGACTGTCAATCTCCCTCGGACTGGGGCTCCATGCAAGATTTCACCTCGTGGGGTCTCAATGATCCTAAGGAAGGTGAGAAATCAGCCCAGAACTACACGGGAGGAGCTGGTCAACGGCCTGAAGAATGATGAGTACCATGCCAAGAACACCATCCCTACTGTGAAGCATGGGGGTGGTAGCATCATGCTTTGGGGGTGTTTTTCTGCACATGGGACAGGGCGACTGCACTGTATTAAGGAAAGGATGACAGGGGCCATGTATTGCGAGATTTTGGGGAACAACCTCCTTTCCTCAGTTAGAGCATTAAAGATGGGTCGAGGCTGGGTCTTCCAACATGACAATGACCTGAAGCACACAGCCAGGATAACCAAGGAGTGGCTCTGTAAGAAGCATATCAAGGTTCTGGCATGGCCTAGCCAGTCTCCAGACCTAAACCCAATAGAGAATCTTTGGAGGGAGCTCAAAGTCCATGTTTCTCAGCGACAGGCCAGAAACCTGACTGATCTAGAGAAGATCTGTGTGGAGGAGTGGGCCAAAATCCCTCCTGCAGTGTTTGTATACCTGGTGAAAAACTACAGGAAATGTTTGACCTCTGTAATTGCAAAAAAAGGCTCCTGTACCAAATATTAACACTGACTTTCTCAGGTGTTCAAATACTTATTTGCAGCTGTATCATACAAATAAATAGTTAAAAAATCATATATTGTGATTTCTGGATTTTTTTTTTTAGATTATGTCTCTCACAGTAGACATGCACCTACAATGACAATTTCAGACCCCTCTATGATTTCTAAGTGGGAGAACTTGCAAAATAGTAGGGTGTTCAAATACTTATTTTCCTCACTGTATGTATCTATTTATCTATAGAACTTTGGAAGTAGATGGTTATGTTAAGTGTCATATCAACTTCAAATGCTATAATAATCCAAGGAGCAAGGAAGGATATGTATAGATAAACACAAGGGTAGCTACACAATATGGACAAAATTTTGTGAACATCTGACAATATTCAAGATTCATATGTAATTTTTGAATTGCCGGTTCTACCTTTAGTTCTCTTCTGCTGTTGTAATAACCTTCACTCTTCTGGGAGGATGTTGAACTAGATTTGGGTGTGTGCTTGTAAAGATTTGTGCTCCTTCAGCCACAAGGGTACGAGTAAAATCAGGTACTGATGTGAAGCATATCTTCATGGAGCTCAATATGAGCACAGGGGCATTGTCATTAACCACATATGGTTGTAAAATTCAGGTGTAACAATACTTTTGTTCATATAGTGTAGGGGTGTAACGGTACACACAATTCATGGTTCGGTAAGCTGATTTGTGTACATCAACAGTTAACATTTTCAAAATAATTTTAAATAAAATCCCTGCTTATTTTAAAAATTTATAAAATAATATTTTAGAATATTTTAGAAAAATGTAATACACTTTAATTACACTTGTAATTATATTGATCAAATTGAATAAGCAATAAATTTGGCACAATCTTGATTAAATACAATTAAATAAATGGAAAAATTTTAATAGCTTACATTTGTTAGACCCTTTGGGTAATACAGATGTGTATGTAAGTGTGTGTGTGTGTGTGTGTGTGTGTGTGTGTGTGTGTGTGTGTGTGTGTGTGTGTGTGTGTGTGTGTGTGTGTGTGTTTTATGTAATATTACATTTTCTAAAGATATGATCTACTTAACTGTTCTACTTACTTCAGCAGATTTTAACAAATGTCTTCATTCATTCCATTCTTCATCCATTCACTCCCTCAATATGTGGAATTTTCAGGATTTTCTCCTTTTAAGAGAAATTCTTAAAGCTGGACAAAAAGCTCTTAAGAATCCATAACACTAACGTTAGCCGCTAACCAATTCAATTCAATTTATTTTTATTTGTTTAACAATTTTAACAATGAACATTGTCTCAAAGCAGCTTTACACAGATAATGTGGTGATAAAAATAAATATGTTCTTTATAAGTGTAAGTTTGTCCCTAATAAGCGAGCCGGTGGCGACTGTGACAAGGAAAAACTCTCCGGCTACCACTTCCTGGTTAGCGGCTAAAGCTAGTGCTATGGATTCTTTAGCGTTTTCAACTCCTGACATTGTTTTAGGTTTTTAAGTTTCATAATATAAAAAAATGAGCTCAAAGTGTGAGGCGGAGACTAAACAAACTTGCGGTCTGCCACTCAATACATTCCTGAGGGAACTCAGGAAAAAGGATTGCATTCGTTGCAGACGTGTAGCGAACTGAAAGCCCTTTACTGAAAATTTCGGTACGAACGTGCACCGTTTCAGCCCTAGTATAGTGGATACAGGTGCATCTCATTAAATTAGAATACCATTTAAAAGTTGATTTATTTAAGTAATTCAATACAAAAAGTGAAACTCGTATATCATATAGATTCATCACACACAGACTGATTCTAATTGATTGAGATGCACCTGTACATAAGCACACACATTTCAAAAAGAAAAAAATATATATTTAAATACGAATTGATTAGTAGATATTTTTAAGTATACAATTGAAAGTGTAAATTATTTCACACTGAGCAAGGTACAGTTGTATATGAATCTTTAGAATGTACGCAATGTCTTTCCTGGTTGTTTTAAAGGTAAGTATCTGTCTTTTTATAACAGCCGTGGTTTCATAGTTTGTTATCCTCGTTTTCTAACAATATAGGAGTTTAAGATCAGTCTGATAATGGGACTTGAAAGTAATCATTCTAAGAGCCTTTTTTAGCAGCTATGTGCATTTTCAGTGTATTCCAGGGCAAAAACTCAAAATTTAGAGTGGTCGTCGTCTTAACTCAGAGTCTGTCTTCTCAGCGAACACGCTCACATTTCTATTTTCTTTCAATAATTTCTCATTTCAATTATTGGCAGACACACATGGATTTCATCAATGCATAATTGTTGTCATTTTATGGCATTTGATCACCTTGCAGCAAATACTGACATTGTCAATATACAGCACATCATACTATCCCCGATCATATTCCTATTAACAGGAACAATGCTATCCTGAGGTTCTACCAGTTTTGAGTGTGTAAGAGAGAGTCGACCTTGACTTTTGAACAATATGTTGGATAAATCACTGGAGAAAAGTGTGCTCCAATCCCATAGTCCATTATTTGATAGTCAGTTTCCAGCTTCCAGACAAAATGATTATTAACCACAACTCCTAAGCATGGAAATTGGGGTCATTATAGTCCTTTAGGTGGGTATTATTACTGCATCTTTCCAGGAGGGTGAAATGTGTCCACAGATGAATTCCTACTGCATAATCAACCAAAAGCATAAAGCTTGCATACTCAGGTAGAGTAACAGTGTAATTCGGATAAACTTCCTATCAACAAGCACTTCAGGACATTTACCATACACTCTTAGTAAAGCAGGAAAAAGCCTTCAACGGTTCTCTCAGGGAAAAGAAATAGGGGAAAATTCATCACTGTTCCACATGCCACCTTACACTATACAGTGTGCAGCTTCAATAGATGTGTTGGATGTGTGTTGCTTTGTGTAGCTTTGTGGACCTGCATGCAATACTTTCCGAACAATACAATGCTTTGACTTTGAAGCTGTACACCAAACCATGATAAACCCAATCCTCCTGAGGTTTGTGAGGATGAAAAAGCAGAGCAAACCAATGCCTTTCTCAGTAGTATCAGTAGCATCATTTCAGCAGCATCCTCAACTCTGCAAATGTACAGTACATGCACGTGCGTAGAGACTATTCTGCAAGGCACAGTAGTATATGCATCAAGGACATCGGAGTGCGACACATAGGACCTCGTAAACCCATCATAGAAATAGTGCACCGTACCGCTTGACGAGTCTGTGGAGACGATTACGAGAAGAAGTGCGCTCCGACTCCTATAATCGACCGCTTGGACCGCGTCGGCGTCGCCAAACCGCTTCATGAACGCCGCTTCCCGGTGCGAGCAAAGCTTCACGCGCTGTTTTTGGAGACTGGTCGCATCGAAGAAACGCAAAAAAAAAAAAAAGCCTACTGGAGGAACGTGGACTGATGATGGCTGATCATCTGCGATGACAAGCACGAGCTCTCCAGGATCGTTAGTCGCGCGCGCGCTTCTACCCAAGATTAAACGGTGCCGCACTGTCACCATGGTAACCACTACATTCCAGGGAACTGGACAACATGCTGGAGTGCATCATTACTGGAGTCAAAGGGGGAAAAAAAGAAAAAGAAAAATGTGAACAAAAAAACTGACAAGCCTATAGATCTGCTGCTTTGGAATACACCACCCCCTAATTATTCTAATACATTTAGGAGACCCCTGCGTCATTATGCATTTCTGTTTCATGTAGTGGAAATGCCACACAATGGGCTTCTAAGAATGTGCGTAGACCTACCACAGATCTTAGATTTATCTAAATAGGAATATATACACACACACACACACACACACACACACACACACACACACACACACACACACACACACACACACACACACACATTAATAGGATTAGTCTATTTAAACGAGTTTATAGTTACTAATCTAATATTTATTCCTATTTAGATAAATAGGAATAAATTGTATTTTATTCCTATTTTATTTATATTCCTTTTTTATTTACTAATCTAATAAATATTAGAAATAAAGCGTAAACGTTTGTGTGTATGTGTGCGTGTGTGTGTGTGTGTGTGTGTGTGTGTATATATATGTATATATATATATATATATATATATATATATATATATATATATATATATATATATATATATATATATATATATATATAAAATACACTGTACACTGTGAAAAATATTATTGCCACAAATACCATTACAACCATCACATCAGCCATTAGCAATTAAAACCATTACCAAATGGAAGACACCCATATCAAGAAGCATCTTGGTGGTGCTAAGATTGTAATTTGTGTCCTTTCAATCTAAAGCAAATCAAATAGCTTAACCACTAAGATACCACCCCTCTGTTTGAGTGATTAAATTATTATAAAACCAGACTATTGTCGAATCTTACAGGGATTTGTATGCTTAACAATGTCCTTATGGTCTCCATCTCTATAGATGGGTAGCAAATTACCATTAGAGACCCACAGGAGCTATTCCATTTTCCATTTAAACCAATACAATTGCTATTATAATGATTAAACCATCACAAATTCTATTTGTGGTTTTTTTTTCATCAAGGTGATCATTGTCATAATCCATTAAATAAAGATGTGTATTGCAAGGGTAAAACAGAATGCTTGACCTCCAGTGATCCTCTTCTCAAAAGATTATTTGACCTATTATTTTTAACCTGGTCTGATAATAAATCTGTTCGTCCCCTGAAATTTCCTGTAAAGCACTTGTGATTACTACAGGAAAAACATGCTAGTGGAAAACTCAATAGTCAAAACGTGATTGTGGTGCTACTGAGAGCGTTTTGTTTTTATACGATAATCTTATATTTTACTTTCAGTGTTAATGCACATTATATGTGCACACCTAACTACCATACCCATACATGACCAATGTTGGCCACAATATTTAAAGCATGTTGTTGTCTATTATAGCAATGCCATTATGACATTGCTTCCATGCACAAAGTGAGCTCCATGAAGACATGTTTTTTCAAAATGTGGACTGGAAAAACTCATTTCAGCCAATTGACCACCTTTGGGATGATTTTGAATGCGGACATCCTCAGTGTCCAACTTCACTAATGAACACAAAATACCAACAAATACATTCTAAAATCTAGTTGAAAGCCTTATCAGAATAGTCAAGGTTATTTTGATAGCAAAGTGGCACTAAATCTGGAATGGGATGTTCACCAAAGACATATGGGTGTAATTGGTCAAATGTCTATATACCTTTGGCCTTATTGCATACACAGGGTCGATTTCTATATTATAATTCATGCGCTTGTCTTCTTTTTCTCTTTGTTTCACATACATATATCTTTATAGATCTTTTATATCTTATATTGTTTTATTTTATTTTTATATAGTTTTTTTATACTTTATACTTTATTTATCGGCTTCTTTTCTTTTCCCCCATCCTATTCCCCTCGTGCCGGACCGTCGTATAAAGCATTTCACTGCATGTCGTACCCTGTATATATGTGTATGTGATGAATAAAATTTGATTTGATTGATTTTAATGTTATTTAAGAATGTGAGCTCAACAACTGAACAAACTTCCTTGTATCTCTAGTGTTTATTGCCAATACTGCTTCTGATATACTCAACAACAACAACAACAATCCCCCTCTACCATCACTTTGTCCTGGTCAGGGTTGAGATGAACCCAGAGCCTATTCCAGAAACAGTGAGAATGAAGTGGTAATAAACCCTAAATGTCGATTGCATGGTGCGACATACTGACATTCATTCACACGTAAACGAAAGCCAATCTTAGTGATCTACTGGAACATTAAATTTGCAGGAAGGTTGGAGGAAACTGTAGGAGAACCTAATAGGGAGAACATGCATGGTCCTGATGCAGGACGTATTTAACATAATCCAGACACATAGGTGTTGCATTGACTGGCGTATTTGCGCATGATGAATATTTATAATAGACCTGTACAATCTGTGTTGCGTTATTTCTTTGTGTAATTCTTCGTATCTTCTTTAAAACCATGTTCCATACAATCAAAGGCCTGTCACATAGGCATAGACAAGAGATTCATCATCTGTCCACGATTTATCAGCCGAGACGCAAAATGCAATTGGTAGACAGAAAGGGGACAAACTGGCTGATATATTACACCACTATAAATCAATTATACATTGAAAAAGAAGTGCCTTTCTTTTGTTTTTGAAAAAAATCCGGTCCTGTTCTTTACAATCTTTTTCTAATCCAGAATGTAAAGGTAAAATATACCTGACAGTCTATCAGCATTTTAAATGGAAGCAGATTTTTTAGAAATTGGAGGACTCTGAAGACTGGAATAGTCTAGGAATAACTAAAATAATTGCTGTATGAAATGAATGAATGAATGAAACCCACCACATAAGGCAATATGAGGACAGCTCTCTGGTGACACTTGGGATGATTTCCTATTGGTTAAGTTCTTCCAGGCTTGTTTAATACATATGGCACACACAGACACCTCTGGGCATCCAACTGTCCTGCTAAGGTGTCTCTGTTTTCATCATGCCTCTCACACTCTCTATACATGTAACAAATATCTCTGGCATCTCAAGCTTCAACACTTATTTTCCCATACAAACGTGCCATCTCAGGGTGACAGAGTGGAAAGTGGATGGAGAGAAGGGTTCTGAAAAAGAGCAGAGATGCGAGACATGACTGGTGAAGAAAGATGACATTGTCTAATGAAATTAATCAGTTAATCAGTTAGACTGTAACGAGAAATTGTTGCTGTTTTAGAAAAGACAGATTTCTCTGGAAATCTATAGAATGCTAATCTAGGAGACTGATAACTGTAATTAGCTGCACGGTTTATAGTCTTCCAAAATACTGATTTCCAGTTACAGTAATCAGTATTAAACAATACTAAACACTAGAACCACTTCTTTCTTCTTACTTCAGCAAAACAAATACATACAGATTTATGAAAGAGATCAGACGAGATACAAACTGGTTTGAGCTGGTATCTTAAATAATAACTGTTTAGAACTGTGCTAAACAGAAAAGCATTTCAGAATGTACAACACATTAAACCTCGAGGTGGATGGGCTGCAACAGCAGAAATCCACACCGGGGAACCTGGAATGTAAGAAATTGAAGTACTGGGTATAGACTTGAGGCTGATAAACAAAAAAAAAAACTAAATTGCCTGGTCGAAAAATTTTTTATAAGTGAACATGTTCAATATTGTAGCAAACAAACAAAAAACTAGCATCTGGGTTTGTACGTTTTTGGAAAGTGAGCTACCGCTTCTTAAGTTATTGCTAAAGAATTTTGAAAGACATAATTACAAGATTTAGTTTTTTTTATTCTACACTTGTAGTCATTAAAATGATGGTCATATTAATTTTTGTTTACCTCTATGCTATGTTGCTGTATGCTAGTTAGTAGCAGAATGTAGCATGCCCATTGTGGATAAATTAGCCTGCTACCGTTTTTATGGATAGCAAGATTTTCAAATACTACTGTATATGAAAGGTGTTCTATTATGATTATAAGTTTTCATTAGTGGGTACTTTCAAGTATTTCAAAACAGGATGGTTTTCCTGAAGTAGAAACCTTGAATAATTCACTATTTAAAGAACCTGAGTAAGACTCCTGATTCGATTATACCCTCTGCCCATGTATGAATTGTACTATTGCTTTAAAACAAACTCTTGAACAGTTTTAAGCTTTGTTGGATTTTGATGATCAAGAATAATTCCAGTGAGGGTTGAAAGCAGAGATCACATGGACTGAATGTATGCAAAAATAAGGCTTGGTGACAGCCTATGAGACATGTTGAGCCTCATGCAGTAGGATTGCTGGGAAGCTGTCATCAAATCCTCTTAAATGTTTTACAGTATTTGAATGATTGATCTTGGAAACCACATTTGGATGTCATACCCATCGATCTTACTAATTAGCCATCATTTATTTGACTCATTTTGATATACTGCACTGTAATTTGATCGGGCGCTTCATGCTGTCTCCTGACAGCCTGCCAGGAATTGGATTACTATATTTAATTACAGGAAAGTGACTCAAAAATATTTGTGGATTGCTTCATACTGCAGTCATCGTGCGTTCTGCCAACACAGACGTACTCCAAAGCGCCACAAACAAATCTGTGGATAGACATAATAAAGTTTGACCTATGACGGCTAAACATATTTGCCAAATAAGGACATCCTTTGCCTTGTTTCTTCTGACAGCATTGTCATCCTCCAGACTGACAATATTCTCCTTTTGTTTTTTTATCCTGTCTGGAAGGAGGAAGTAGTGTAAATGTGAAAGACACCAAATCAAAAGGATAATCTAAATAAATTTGAAGGGAAATTGCTGCATATTGGAGGATAATTTGGATTTAAATTGTTCAATATAATTCGAAAAAGAAAACGTTTAAAGACAAACAAAAAGAAGACCGTGATTATTAGACAAAGAACTAAATCTATTCATTTTGACTAGTAATTTGTATGACTGGAAGAAATTTAGTAACAAAAAAGTAAAAGAAAATTAATAAACCAGCTATGAATCATGATTTTTCAGCTTTCAATTGCCTCAGCATCAGGGTGATGTCATCCTACTGTGCGTAAGACTGCCTTCTTGTGGCCTAACCAGATTTCTGATAAAACTAAACAAGCCAGGGTGAACCTTTATTAAGAAATACTCAATACTGGGGCTGTGCTGTGGCACAAGATAACAAGGTCCAATAAGTTTTATTTCTGTAACACCAGACTTGCCACCAGTGTCTTCCTGATAAAATGACATTTCATACTTTTGTCAGTTACAAATTGTTTCATGGACATGAATTTATGGGGACATTGTTCATTGATAAATGTATATCAGCTATAACCACTGTTTCTTCACCCTTGTTTTATCTCCAAGATGCAAGAAACCAAACCTGAAATCCTACAGCTTCAACTGGTAGCAGATGCAGACAATAAAGACTCCTTCCATAAATCCTCATCATCTTCTCAGGAAGCATCCCAATGTCAATGATTACACACATTTATCTGTCCATTTACATAGAAGTCTCAGGAGAACTCTTGTATAAATAGTTACCACAGACACAAGGACATATTCGAAGGAGTTTGTTGATACAGCACAGCTGGAACTACTGTCAGATTTTATATTTCATTATGTCAAATTAAGTTATTTTTTTTTTTACCTTCAATTTTCCCTTCCAATAATGTATGAACTGACTGTGTATTTTATATTACTTCAAATACCACAAATTGAAGCCCACATCCAAATCCTGAACAGATATTCCCATATTCAATAGTTTTATTTCAGCATTGTACAAACAGATGTTTTATTAAAAACGACAAAAAGCTGCACACCTGTTTTCCATCATTTTACTGTACAAAACTTTCTTGTACTGCGATATAAAAAAATATTAACAGTTATCAGTGTGACACAAACTGATTTCTTTTTTTTTTTTGATAGGGGACAGTCCTTCCCCTGCACAAAACAAAATCCATGACAAATGTCTAAAGAAAAAAAAAACAATCAGCAATCATACCACATACTATAATTGCATTCTTAACCATCCGGGCTTGAACAAAGGAATCTCTGTACCACACTAGATCTCCTACTGCTGGCATTAAGGAATAGGATATTAAAGAGTCTCACTGCCAGGTGTTCGGGTTTGGGTGAAACCAGAGGCCAATTTTTTTTAAACCTGCTCATTTTGATCACATGGGGTAGTTCAACACAACATCCTGCTTGGCCAGCTCCAACAACATAGGATCGTCGAAAAACTTGCTGATACTGACGTCCTCGCTTAAACCCTGCGGACAGAGGGAGGAGAAAGAAACAAGCGTAAATGTAAAAAAACGGGCAGGAGGTAGTTTTTTTTATTTGGCAATAACAATGGCAGGGAAATTACCACACATTATAGATGAATGCGGATTTGTAAATAAATAAATAAATAAAATAATAAATGCTGAATTGATCCAACAGCTATTTCTTAAGAAGAAAAAACAAGACGGCTAGAAAAAAAAAAAAAAAAAAGACCCAAATGAAATCTACTGGAATCCCTTATCAAGGCGAATTCTTTTTGCATCCAAACTATATGCCAAAAACGTCAATATACTTCAAGAACGAAGGAAGCTACAGTCACAAGGACTGACGATTAAATGAATAAATTATTAGATAAAATCCTATGCAAACTTCAATCCCAGACCAAACTGATGTCTCATGTATAGCTTTAGTATTCTCTCGTTTTCACGACTTAATTTTCTCGCGATCTTGACAAACATTGTTTCTTCGTGATCAGCGCTTAATTTTTCTGTGTATTCAGCACAAGAGCATCACTGCAGAATCATGGATAATCACAATCGCCTTTGATCAGCGAATCAATCAAAACTGAAATAGCTCCGTGTCTGTCAGTGATTGACGACAAGAGATTTCTTACGGCGTGAGGAAAACGGGTTTTTACGTTGGGATCACGAGGAATTTCATTTGCGCTAATCCGTGATGACACAAGAAAGAAAAAGATATCATAACGGATGACATCTGTGCAAATAGAATTTGCATTGAACTTTTATTAACCAAATTATATTGCAATCACAAACCCCAATCAAACAGAGTTTGTGTGAAACAATATCGATTCGATCTTGAGGATCTGTGCTCATACCCGGCCCTAATCAACATCTAATATCCTGAGAAAATAAATAAATACATAAAAGAGTAAAGGTGGTGGGAGTTTAGTGGTTAAGGCATTGGATTTTGGCTTCGAAGGTTGTGAGTTCAAATCCCAGCCACAACACGCTGCCACTCCTGGGCCCCTGAGCAAGGCCCTTAACCCCATAGCTGCTCAGTTGTATGAATGAGATAAATGTAAATCGTTCTTGATAAGGCAGTCTGCCAATCACCATAAACTTAAATGTAATATAAAGACAAATTAAAGAAGACAATGGGAAACATATCCCACAACTCAATGCCAACATCACAAACACGGATGGCTCCACCCCCCTCAATCTTTTGCCATAAATATCCCTAAAAAATCCGTTTAAAAAGGAAGGGAGCTTTTTAAGAAACGGTATTTTAGATGCCTGACCTTGCTGTGACCTTGACTGGCTCAATTTCAAACTCTAACCAGATCCTTTGCTGGGTAATGAAATAACCACTGAAATCCAGCAAACATTCCAGCAGTGATCTTGTGACTTCTCTATAATGAGAGTCTCGGATGAATGTACAGATGAGTGTGTAGGAAGAAAGAAATAAAAAAGGAGGGAAAAGTAGAAAAAAAACAAACAAGAAAAAAAAAAGAAGCCTACAGCAAATCTGCTCTAATGACATCGCAGATATGTTAATCAGTTGCTGGCGACGAATCTCATTATTGATTAGTTAAGTGGCTGATTAGGTAGCAGCATCACTTCATTAAGTGAGGACAGAGTTTAATGACGAAGGATAAAGCAGTGCATACAGCTACACCACTGCACGACAGTTTTATTCCTGAGTATGAAATGATCTATTTTATTATGTTGTTACTATGAAAAAAAAAAAAAAAGTGAGAATGACCACAGAAGACATGTTTTTCTTTGGCGTTTCAGAACTATGATTATTTCCTAAATAACCTCCCAAAAAAAAAAAAGGCCTCAGCTTCTCTGATCTAACATTTTCTCTGCTGTTTAGTGTCTACGACATTCACCACGTCGAAATCCCGTGGTCTGTTCTAGTGGAAAGAGAGTTAGGGCTTCGGAGGGGCTCAGATTATTTATACAGAGGCCCCTCATGGCGGTCTGTTACACTGATGGAAGGCGAAGCGGGTTAAAATATTTATGTTATCGTCGATGTGATTTGTAGTGTAGACCTTCATTTTTCCCCTTATATCCTCATTTTAGGTTAGTTTACATTTTAAAACATCCCTTGATACACAATTTTGGTTTATTGCTTGTGAAAGACTGTAGAAGAGAACGAGATGAATGATATACAAATATATTCAAATTTATGCACCTTTTTTTTCCCCCTGGCAAAATGACCTTCTCAACTGCAATGTGAAATAACGTGTGAAAAAGAGGAAATCGTACCTTGCGTCTACGAGTTTTGATCATGAACTCTCTGGCGAGATGAGGGGCGGGCTGAGGCTCTAATGGCCTAATCACAATGCTCTTGTCCAGAGGATCACCAGGAACAATCTACAGGAATAAGAACAATGAAAAGACGGTTAGTAAGACGGAAATTATTATAGGTTGGCACGAGCAAATCATGTGTCGGGCATTTCGTAAGGCACAATCCATTGATTCTTTGCACCATTATGTAACATTAAATCAAAGTCAGTGTCACCACCTGAGGTAAACTATGTGCACATGTTTATTTGTATGCTGTGAGCCAATCTTGTTGAAGCGCAATATATATGTGGCACCAGTAACCATGAGAATCCCGGAGATAATACTTTACTGATCTGCTATAGAGCTCTAAACTTAACTCTATTAGACACCTCTGAGATAAATTGGAATGCTGACTGCACCCAAGGCCTTTTCATCTCACCTACATCATCAACTGACTTTACTAACGCCTGTGTGTATGAACCCAAATCTCCACAAGAACACTCCAAAATCTAGTGGAACATCTTCCTAAAACAAGTGACAGCAAATGATGACTAAATATGGAATGAGATGTTCAAAAAGTATTTACATTTACAAGTATGTGTGTGGGATTATTATAATTTTTTTTTGAAGACATAATATTTTCCGTAACATTAACAGTTCTGACAGAGAGCCACTGAACCTCTCAGCTCATGCTTGGATGAGATTCTGACACACTTGGAAGTTGCTGGGGATAATAGTATTTGCCAAACGTAATTATCCCCTATACCACAGATCTATTTTCATAGTACATTTCAAGCTGCCAATGGCTCCAAGATGTCTTGTTTTCGGTCCATATTAAATGCTAGAGGTCGACCGATTGATAATAAGGCAGGCGCGTCTGCCACACCAAACCATGCGTGCACTTTCTGCGCTTGCATGAGAGACATAACTTTCCAATACCAGCAGATGGCAGTAATCTGTATTCCAGATCCAAACAGGGAAACCGTAAAGGCTAGAACTGTAAATATATAAAGCAGGCAGCGTTTACAACTGCCATGATTATTACTACTGGATACATGTAGCTTTTTTCAATCATGTCTGCTAAGTTGCAAAGACAAGAGCAAGAATGAGCATGTTCTATCTTTTTTTTGCTAATTCGGTAAGCTAAATAGGTAATCAGATTCTCTTTCTCGGCGATGAGCTTCTCCGCTGCTCAACCTGCAGAATTGCAGAGAAACAGCCAATGCCTTCTGACTTTAGCCAACTGTGCAGAAAAACACTAAAGCCGGCCGACACTCAAACCCCCCCTCACATCGGCCAGAGAAAAACACGTATCGGTCAACATTTGTTAAATGCATCATGTTACTGCGCAATTACTTTCGATTTCTCAGCAGGAAGCTTAACTATCTGTTTATACAAGAAATATGCCAACCATCCTGCAATGCCAATGTTTGCACTAGTCTGTGTGCTCAAATCGGTTCTCACGAAACATGCTTTAGGAACCGACGCCTTTGTGTCTCTGTTGCACTGTTGAATGTGCGGTTCTGGTTCAACATTTTAACAGCGTGACTCAGACAGTATATACAATACGGTATGGTTTCTATAGTAACAACTAATTCAACGAAACTAAAGTGTTTTAAAGTCATTAAATATTGACGCTATTGTGATGGTTAATACGGCGTACAGTGTTGTATGTATAAAAGGTTACAGCAATACAGAATCAATGCAACAAATCAGCTCTTGGAATAGTGACTTATTTTAAGATCCGATCACCAGAGGTGTAACGAAACATTATATTCGGGCTTTTGTTTCAGAATTTCTCTTAAAAGGAGGAAATTCTGACAATTACAGATTTCGTGGGAGTGAATAAATGACTGATGGATGGAATGAAGAAATGTTTTAACCTATGCTGAATAAGTAAATTAGTTAAGTCGATCCTATCTTGAGAAAATTAAATAATTTTTAAAAATAATAAATAAATAAAAAGCACACGGACACGTATATAAATATTTGTTTGCCAAATGGGGTCTAATTGAACTATTAAATTCAAACTATTGATTTTTTTTTCATTAATTTAATTTAATTTTATCAAATAAAATGTATGACAATTTAATAGATTTCTCAATTTATTAAATATATTAAAAAAGTGTTTTGCATTCATTAGATTTATTTAATTTGTATACATTAACATTTTTATAAAATATGATTTTAGATAATATATAATCAAGCAGGTATTTTATAAAAAAAAAAGAAAAAAAAAGATTGTATGTCACCTTAATATTGTACGGTGAGTGTGTGTCTAAGTGTACCTGCCAGTGGTGGAACACACTCAGTGCAAAGGCCTGTCCCTGTGTGTGTGTACGCAGATCGGTCTCGAACCCAAACGAGTCGATTGCAGGAATGAAAGCCTTGATGGTGTACAGAGGCGATCCAGGGATTGGTGCATCCTGTGTCACATGACCTCTGAAAAGACAAAGCGTTATTAAAATGTATTAGACGCATGACAGCTTTTAATCAATTTTCTATAAGAGCGAGTCGTTTACTCGCAATTCAAGAGAGTGCTGAATGTAATGCTGCTGTGTGTGACAGTCAGCAGAGTCAGCAGCAGCCTAATTCCCTTCCCCATCCATCTGTTGTGTGTGTGTATGATGTGTTACCTCCTGCGTGCCAGTACAGTGTAAACAGCAGACACACAATCAGCAGGAGCTTGAACCTCCACAAAATAATAGGGTTCCATCAGCCTGGGTGTAGCCTGAAACCAACCAATCAGAACAAAGTACTGAGTACTGGCACAAAATCAACAGTAACAGAGAGCTCAAGCTCATCAATTAGGATATTGGTTAGGAAGGAAAAAACACTTCAATACGACTAATGGAAGCAGTGATTACTCTGCAGGACGAACGGTCGCGTAACACAAGAAGAAAAAAAAAACAAAAAAACAAGCTGCTCACCATGAGGAAAGCAGAATACACCACTCTTCGTGCGGTGGGAATGACCTGGCCGCCTCCTCTGTGTAACGGCTCCTGAGCGATCACCGCGTCCAGGATCTTAAACTTCACATTGCGAATGGCTGCGGCGACACAAACACGCAACAGCGTTACCAAGACGACCGTTTATTCCCGATTGCTTAGTTTAATATTAAACCTCTAAAAGTCAATATTATTTCCAGGATATTCTCCCCAACATTAGGCTTCATTAAACTGTCATGCTGGCAAACTACAGTATTTTCAAGAATAATTCTCTAGATAATAAAATTCAAGTGAAAATGATACATAATTGTGTCAAATGTTGAATTTTTTCTCTCTGATAATTCTTTATAGGTAGAAGTCATGTTTTTAACCATAAAAGTAATGCTGAATGGGTTGAACATCTAAAATCAGTCTATATTCGAATAAACGCTGCTTTAAAGATGGAAATAGAAAAGAAAAAAGATGCATAGGTTAATAATAACACATTAAATTAAATACAGATTGTCTTAAGAGTGTTTACTTTCAGCCAGTTGTGTAAAAGTGAAATAAAATGTTTATATACAATTCTGGGTTTTTTTTCCAGAGAGCGGATTTTAAGATGCTAGAACTTGATTTTCTGATTAATAAACTCACAAAACAAGAACAAGATTACATTTTAGAAGAATGTGGAATGTTCTCCTTGGAAAAAGGTTTCCCAAATATGACAAATATGCTTGCTGATACTATGCATGTTGAGGATTGACTGTGATTTGAGTGACTTACGTTCATCACACAGAGGACCTTCTCTAGTTCCCCACTGAAAGCCCTGAACAATGCTGTCCTTCACTGAGCCAAGGAGGGCTTTGTCCACCTACACACACACATACATACACACACACACCCCAAGTAGAATCAGAATTGAACTTTACCCCAGTGTTAAAACCACACCCCCCCCAAAAAAAAACAGCAGCTGATGTCAACATATTTTTACACCCACTCTCCCACACACCAAGAGATGCAGAAGATCAGCACCTAAAAGGTCAAGCCTGTATACACACCACATGCCAAAGAACAAATAAACGCTTAGACCTTTATGGTAATCGTTTGGCAAAAGTCCAGTTATACGATAAATTACCCTGCTAATGTATCAGATATTTATACCTCAGAGGGCAGTGTGTCGTCTACCAAGATGTTGGGTCCAGTGGTGTCTGGTCCAAAAGCCCAGATCGAACGAGCTGCCAGCAAATCCCAGTCATACTTAGTCTGGAAGAACTCTCCCAACTTCTTTCTACAGACAGAGAATGAAAACAGAGTTGACAAATTGGAAGAGCTGTGCACTAAATGGTGTGTGACATCTGTCCTGGCTGCACAGAAGTACACCTCCTTCCGTTAGCTAGTCAAGACTATGCTAGGCACATACAAACAACCAAACGAATTTTGTCGTCTGTTTCGTTTTAGACATCTGTGACAAAATGGATGAGAAACTAAAACCAGTTCATTAATTCCACACCGGACCAGGTGTTGTTTTTCAGTGGTGCCATAAGTAAATACAAATGAAGTACAATGTCAAAGACAGATCAGTTCAATGAAGAGTGAGCCTTTGCACCTGTTCCATGTAATCTGCACCACCTCGTTCTCGATATCTTCAGCAAGGCCTTTCTCCAGAGGCTCAGCAATCATCGTGATCTTGTTCCTGGAATTCAACAAGATAAAAAAAACACAAAGAGAAGAGATTTTAAAAAATATATTTCAGCAAAATGGGACGGAAAAACTATCCTGCCTTTTTTTTTATAGAAAGATCATGCAGGTGTTTAAAAAAATATATATATAAATAAAAAAGCAGAAACTGTAGCACAACAAACCTATTCAGCACAGATCTTGCAGTAATGATGTAAAAATGTTGCACACATTTAAACAAAAATCACTAGCGTACTGGATTACAGAAAGCAAAGATTCTTAAATTCTAATTTGCATGCTGTCGTATTGTAACTGTTTGGTTCACATACTTTTTATTGGGTGTTTCAGCGAAACACTTAAGAGACGATGTTTCCACCACGGTTTCACAAAAGGTCACTACAGGGTCAGCAACCTGAGGTGAAAAGTGTGAATTTTTAGAATAGTGTCGAAATCAGGACAAAAAAAAACAAAAATTTGAAAAATGTTAAATGTGCCAGAGACTGTATTGTGTAATAACAGGAGCAATACCTTGATGTCAATCTCGGAGTACATCTTTCTCAGATCGTGCATGACGCAGTCCAGATAAAGCTCACCTGTACCCAGGATAACATGCTCTCCAGATTCCTCCACCTACACACACACACACACACACACACACACACACAGAAAGCAGTGCATTTAGGTCAACCGTAAATTAGCAACCAATTTACAGCATTGATGAGTAGAGTGCAGAGCCGTAGTGAGTGTATATGCATGGATGTGTTTTACCTTTGTTGTAAGGGATGGGTAGCTCTTGTTAACTTTTCTCAGTCCATCCAACATCTTGGGCAGCTCAGAGGGATTCACAGGTTCCACAGCGATTTTGATGATGGAAGCAGTGTTGAACTTCAGCGGCCTGAAGATCTGGGCCTGGACACAAAAACATATCACTATGTGGTACAAAAAAGTCTTTGATAGGAAGAGTTTTAATGATTGCATAGCATACAATGAAGTTCGACTGACTCATCGGATATGCGGATTAATCGGCACCGATTGTTGATTGCTGTAACTATCGGCAAAAATCCATACCGATAGTTGTTCCTGCTTGCGTACATTGCCGGAGCAGCTGTGTAGGTCCGCCGTCATTACGAGGGCAGCCTCTAGAGGCAAATCAATGACGCCACATGCTGTTTGTTTTTACACGCGAGACTGCGCTGAACGGAAAGAGCGATATTTTACAGTATTCATAAATGATAATGTATAAATTTTTTTTTTTTCTTTCAAATAATCATATTTATTTTATAACCCATTTCATGATCCAGTAAGTTTTTTTGTAATACAGTGAGGTACTATTTTACATAGTGTTTTTTTTTATTTTTTTTTATCCAGAATCCATTTTAAAAAACATCACTTCAGTAATCGGTTTTCAGGAAGTACGATCCAACCAAGTTATCGGTAAAATCCACCTCTAGAACACAGTCAGACCTCAGTGACTACTCTTATGTTGGAAATCATTGAACAGTAAGGAAGTAATGGGAGCAAAAAGTGTCATGAATAAAAAGTGACAAGAAATTCTAGCAGAATGAAGAAAAAAAAAAAAAAAAAAACAGAATGGGAAAAAAAAAAATCGTGCACCAAAAATATCTATAAGGCAGAGATCCAACAACTGTCTTTCCATTAAATCTTGACTCTACCTTAGTGAATAAGACTTTATTAAAATTAGCTGTGAATGTCAGATTTGTGCGAGGCAGCCACCTAGTGCACACTGTTACACACGCATCTCACAGACGATTCAGAGGTACAATTCTGTCCTCACGCATAATTGTTTTTCCAGTGTTCCCCTCGAGACTAATTGCTCGCTCTGACGCACGGCGCCTGTCACTTCACTTGGCGTCTCTTCACACATACAGCAAGTCTCACCTCTTCATTGCCTCGAGGCTCTGTGATGGTTGCTGTTTTTACGATGGGCTGGTCGCAACCTTCAATTAGCACCCAATTGCCTGCAGGGACCCGATTCACCTCAATCTGATACCTACACACACACACGCACACACAGATAAGTCAGATGTAGATGTTTATATGCATGCAATGGAAAAATATAGACAATCTTTCCACAATACACTATTAGTATGAATGCATTATTATTGTAGAAGTTCACCTTGACAAACGTTTAACCTCATCAACCTTCTTAAAGAGAGGAAATTAGGCCTGTTTTGTCAAATATATAGGCAAATACACAAAGGCAAGGTTCCGTTCTATTCTTATTTTGTTATACAGGTAGTCGTCGACTTACGACATTTCGATTTTACGACCACAATCGCTAGCCATGGCGTACGACAGTGTGTACCAGCTTCCGGCATCATTTCACAGTACTGTACATATAGCCTACTCTACTTACGACCAAATCGTGTTACGACCGGTCTGTCGGTCCCAATCGTGGTCGTAAGTCGACTACTACCTGTACTGCCATTTTCTTTATGATTACAGCTATTTGTATGTGCCACACTATAAAAACGCAGTTTTGACACCACTGTCGAGATCCAGTGTGAATCTGAAAAGGTGCTTGATACGCTTCGAAAAGAAGACGTCCAGGACATATTCCGGAAGTGGCAGGAATGCTGGGAGCGCTGTGTTACTGTGCAAGAGGACTTGTTTGAAGGTTATAGTGTGTAAACTTAGATGAGTACTTTCTTGTCAATAGAGCTGGTCTCGAAGCTTTTTGATACTACGTCTTATATACTGTTGTCATTTGCATGGATTGAGAAGTTAAAGCCATCATGGCTGTTTGCAGGGCAAAACTGACTTAATAGACACAAATAATGATTAGCAGTGGATGATAAGATTAATACACTTATTTGAATGAATTTTAATAATCAGATGGTAGACAGGAAGGGGGTCAAAAACATAGTTTGTTTGTGAATTGCATGCATCTGTGATACGTCTCTACTAATAATGAAGCTGTTTGTGATTAATCCCTGTGTCATTTCCCTTAGCAGTTTGAATACACACCTTCCAGCCAATCAGAAATTAGTATTCCGAATGACCATGGCATAATAGACTATAATACTTTTGTCAGCAATTATTCCAAGATTGAGACTAGTTATCAATGTTAAATATGCAGTGGCAAAACGGTGCTTCAAGGTCTTCACCTGGCTACGGAGATCCACAGGCGTCCGACAGTGCAGATCTGCGAGTCCTCTTCATCCTCCAGTGTGTAATTCTCTCCTAGAACTTTCACCGGTTGTCCTGCTTGCAGCGTTCCGCTCAGAACCCGACCAAATGCGTGGAACTGCACTCCGTCGTCGGTGCTGTACATCTTAGTGGTGTGACACATTAATGGACCCTGACACAAAGAAAGAAATTAGTACAAAGTATGCTGCAAACTACTGTCACATGCACACAATTACAAGACATACATCAGGGTCACACTCAGTCATGGCCTCGCCCAGGTCCGAGTCCAGTCCTCCGGTGTAGCTGTGTTCAATCTTGGCTCTGGCGCCCCCTTGAGGAGATGGGATGTGCTGCACGCACATGTCCACAAAACCTGCGACCACAGATTTGGACGCAAACAAGCAAATCAGGTACAGCTTGATTCAGATTAACATTTCAATTCATTTTTATTTGTAGAGCACTTTTAACAATAGACATTGTCTCAAAGCAGTTTTACAGCGATAATACGGTTATAAGAGAATATGTAAACGTTTGTTTTCTATAATTGTAAGTTTGTCCTTAATAAGTGAGTCAGTGGTGACCGTGGCAAGGAAAAACTCCTTGAGATGGCATGGGGAAGAAACCTTGAGAGGAACCAGACTCAAAAGGGAACCCCCTTCTCATCTGGGAGGCACCAAATGTCTATTCATTAATTGTGCAGTAATAGGCGATTAATTGAACCATTGTAGTAGACGGTTGATTATTAATTACAGTCCAAATCCATCCTCAAAGTTCTTGAGTTGCTCAGTATTTACATGGATCTTTATTCCATGCAGAAAACATGGCCATTAAAATTGCTAGGAAATCCCAAACCTGTAAACTCCCCAAAGAAGCGATTGCAGACGAGTCGCAGCAGAGGCCGGATGTTGAGTTTGAGCTCCTCTTTGGTCAGGTGGATCCCCAATTCATCCAGTACGCGAGGCAACGAAGTGTCCACATCCCCCACCACCTACAGAGAGTATTAAGAAATTAAAACTTTAACTGCTGGTCATAAAAAAAACCCCTAAAACTTCCAGTCCATGTGTACGACTCGGCCTTACCTGAGAAAGGATCTTATAGAGTGGCTCCAGTACAAACTCAACAAAGCTGCGTTGCGAGTTACTGTTGGGGGCTTTTTTCGTGAACTTCCTCCTGATTGACAGACAGCACAACCAATCACGTTGGAGAAAAGATCAGAGAAGCTGCTCGTATTTTAAACAGTGGTTATAAGGATTCTTACGTTTTGGGGTTGAAGTAGATGTCTCCCCAGAGTCTTTTTGCAAACTCGTTGT
Organism: Silurus aristotelis; assembly: GCF_946808225.1. Classification (NCBI taxonomy): domain Eukaryota; kingdom Metazoa; phylum Chordata; class Actinopteri; order Siluriformes; family Siluridae; genus Silurus; species Silurus aristotelis. The sequence continues at coordinate 7,451,815 of NC_139590.1, forward strand.
AGTTTATGTCACCTGATGAAGAAAAAGAAATAAAATAAACACACTCACTCTGACTGCCGAACAGTCCAAAAATGCCAGTTTATCTCGGCGTGTATATGTCAATGTGTAGGTTACCGTAGGTATCAGAGTAGATCTTGGCGAAAGAGCCGAGGGTAAAGCAGATGCTGTACTGCGAGGAAGAGAAGCACACGTTGCCCAGCAGAGGAGACACTACTAGAGACTCATCAGTTGTATATGTGCTAAAAGAAAATTAAACAGAAAGGTACAATTTTATTAATCTCACTGGATGCATTTAAAAAAATATTTGACATTTAAATTTATTGTATAGAATTTAACATAATTAAAACATTTGGATTAATTTTTACTAATTATGTCTACATCAAAGAGGATCCTACATATTATGCTCTGAATGTAAATGAGTGTATAATGCTTCATATACAGGGTTCCCACTCTTTCATAAACACCAGATTTAAGGACTTTTTAAGCACCCTTTATTTTATATCAAGCACCTATTAAATTCACCCCGAAAACACACAGCATCATGAAAGACCTCTTAGAGCACTTTTCACTTACACTTAACATTTACAGTAAAGAGTAATAATTCTGTTTTGAATGTGTAGGATTCATCAATTTAGACCTTTTTGAGTAGTCGTGTTCAAAGGAATTTAAATTTATAGGAATAAAAATCAGCGCAAAACGCTGCTCGGGAAAGTTTGAGATTGTAAAGATACATAAAAAATTTTATTATTTATATATATATATATATATATATATATATATACATACAGTGAGGAAAATAAGTATTTGAACACGCTGCTATTTTGCAAGTTCTCCCACTTAGAAATCATGGAGGGGTCTGAAATTGTCATCGTAGGTGCATGTCCACTGTGAGAGACATAATCTAAAAAAAAAAATCCAGAAATCACAATGTATGATTTTTTAACTATTTATTTGTATGACACAGCTGCAAATAAGTATTTGAACACCTGTCTATCAGCTAGAATTCGGACCCTCAAAGACCTGTTAGTCTGCCTTTAAAATGTCCACCTCCACTACATTTATTATCCTAAATTAGATGCACCTGTTTGAGGTCGTTAGCTGCATAAAGACACCTGTCCACCCCATACAATCAGTAAGAATCCAACTACTAACATGGCCAAGACCAAAGAGCTGTCCAAAGACACTAGAGACAAAATTGTACACCTCCACAAGGCTGGAAAGGGCTACGGGGAAATTGCCAAGCAGCTTGGTGAAAAAAGGTCCACTGTTGGAGCAATCATTAGAAAATGGAAGAAGCTAAACATGACTGTCAATCTCCCTCGGACTGGGGCTCCATGCAAGATCTCACCTCGTGGGGTCTCAATGATCCTAAGGAAGGTGAGAAATCAGCCCAGAACTACACGGGAGGAGCTGGTCAATGACCTGAAAAGAGCTGGGACCTCCGTTTCCAAGGTTACTGTTGGTAATGCACTAAGACGTCATGGTTTGAAATCATGCATGGCACGGAAGGTTCCCCTGCTTAAACCAGCACATGTCCAGGCACGTCTTAAGTTTGCCAATGACCATTTGGATGATCCAGAGGAGTCATGGGAGAAAGTCATGTGGTCAGATGAGACCAAAATAGAACTTTTGGGTCATAATTCCACTAAACGTGTTTGGAGGAAGAAGAATGATGAGTACCTTCCCAAGAACACCATCCCTACTGTGAAGCATGGGGGTGGTAGCATCATGCTTTGGGGGTGTTTTTCTGCACATGGGACAGGGCGACTGCACTGTATTAAGGAGAGGATGACCGGGGCCATGTATTGCGAGATTTTGGGGAACAACCTCCTTCCCTCAGTTAGAGCATTGAAGATGGGTCGAGGCTGGGTCTTCCAACATGACAATGACCCGAAGCACACAGCCAGGATAACCAAGGAGTGGCTCTGTAAGAAGCATATCAAGGTTCTGGCGTGGCCCAGCTAGTCTCCAGACCTAAACCCAATAGAGAATCTTTGGAGGGAGCTCAAACTCCGTGTTTCTCAGCGACAGGCCAGAAACCTTACTGATCTAGAGAAGATCTGTGTGGAGGAGTAGGCCAAAATCCCTCCTGCAGTGTGTGCAAACCTGGTGAAAAACTACAGGAAACGTTTGACCTCTGTAATTGCAAACAAAGGCTCCTGTACCAAATATTAACATTGACTTTCTCAGGTGTTCAAATACTTATTTGCAGCTGTATCATACAAATAAATAGTTAAAAAATCATACATTGTGATTTCTGGATTTTTTTTTTTTAGATTATGTCTCTCACAGTGGACATGCACCTACGATGACAACTTCAGACCCCTCCATGATTTCTAAGTGGGAGAACTTGCAAAATAGCAGGGTGTTCAAATACTTATTTTCCTCACTGTATATATATATATATATATATATATATATATATATATATATATATATATATATATATATATATATATATATGTATAAAGAAATAATTTATATAAGAACAAATTCAGTAGACATTATATAAAGGCACGCAGAATATGATTATTTGCTAATATATCATGTGTCATATACACATCCATGCAAAGTACGGCATGTAGTGGAATGCTTTTTTTTAACAACTGTCCAACATGGAAACATGAAAAATAGAAATAGAATATAGATATTGACAAAAGTACAGATTAAAGTAATTCAGTGTGATTTGTCCTTAAAGTGTCAATGTGCAGTATAAAGTGACAGTGACACTGAGCTGTGAAAGTCCCGAGTTTAAGTGACAGTCCAGAGCTTTATTAATACAGTGTTTATTCTAATTTGTACAGAGGTTTCTTTCAGACACAGCAAGTGTCACAGCTCAAACCACAGCAAGAGCATCAGCTAACACATCAACTTCAGCTAATTTTTTCCATGCTACCCCATCTCCACCCCGTTATTAGCGGTTCCGTTCAATTTTTGACAGCGCATATGACAATTCTTGGAATAGCATTTAATTTTACCGAACAAAATGTTTTTAATTTAATTTAAGCACTTTTAAGGACCTATATTTGTTTTCTAGTACTTTCCAGGCCTTAAATCAATGAGTCTGAAATGTAAGTACTTTCAAGAACCCTGCATATATACTCAGATCGTTGGTGATGCTGCCTTCTAGACAAACTTGGTATAAATGTTATATTGCAAGTCAAACTATTCCAATGGTGTTTTCGGAACACTCCCTAATAATACATCAAATGAAATATATTTAAATCAATTCTCCTCCACAATCCACTTCTTTAACAAAACTCAACCATCCCAGCCTTGTATCTCCGATTATCCAGTGGTAAGCAGATTTAGAGTTTCGGAGGAGGTACCTGAGCATGCCGTTGACCTCGTCGACGATGTGTCGCAGTTTGTAGTAGGCGTCAGTGGGAGGCAGTTTGAGCTCTAAGATCAGCCGGTCTATTTTGTTGATGCAGATGGTGATGGCCAGACGCTCCTGCACGGCGTGTTTAATAAGACGCTCCGTGTTCAGCATGACCTACGTGTACGTGAAGAGAAGGATGTAGAATAAACATACACTGAGTGAAAACGGACGACTGTTGCGTCTATACCCAATCTGGAGAATTCCAAGTTCTTCCAAATATACATTATTACCAACTAGAGGTTGACAGATGCAGTGGTTTTGCAGATTACTCGGCACCGATAGTTAATTGCTAGAACTATCTGCAAAAATCCATACCAATGGTTTTTCCGGGTTGCATTATACAGTACGACAGCAGCCTCTAGAGGCGAATCATTGACACTGCGTGCTGTTTATTTGACGTGTCATTGTTATTCATTTCGGATGTAACTGTTAAAAAGTGTTAATTTTTTGTTTCATTCTGATGTCTTGTTTTCATCAATATTTATTCATATATTTGTTTTTATTTTATTTAGCACACATGATTTAATGCTTTTTTTATTATTTATTTTTTTAGTATTATGGAGTGTTATATTTGTTTGGTTTTTAATCCAGTATCCATTTGAAAGTTTACCGCTTAATTAATCGGTTATCAGTAAAATCCGGTCAACCTCTAGAACCAACCCTGTGAGAATGAAACCTACTATATGATTTTCAAAGAGCTGCTCATGCTGAATCAAAGGGAAAGTGAAATGCACTCAAAGAAAAGCACTTACATGCACGAGAGTGCACGGGCGCCTATGACTGGCGTTTTTTTTGATTGACAGGAGAATGAAAGTACATTTTCTCTTTATTCTAAAATGGTTGAATTGTGTGCTAAAGGATTAAGCAAAATAATCTGCCCTACACAACCAAGACCCAGCATCATCATCATCACCACCATCATTATCAGCAGCAGCAGTATGACTCACCCCCTCAGCAGCATCGATGAACAGCACAATTCCATCAGAAAGCCTGATTCCTGCTGTAACCTCATCAGAAAAGTTCACGTGACCTGAGTAATGAAAAAAAGTTCATAACTGCGGCATTACCTCCGCCCTTTGGTTCCAAGTATCTCAATGTACTTTAAAATGTAAAAGTCTTCAGTTGTGTATACCTGGAGTGTCCATAATATTGAACAGGTAGGATTTCCCTCTCGAGTCAGGAAGTACCATTGTCACAGGTGTGCTTTTAATACCAACGCCACGCTGCATAAAACACACATAACAATAAAATCACCCAGATATTACACGCAATTTTAGTACACATGCAGAAAACTGCCAGGAAGCAAAATAGTATGGTTCGAAATAGACTTACCTCTTGTTCGGTGAAAAGAATATCTGTATAGCGCAGCTAAAGGACAGGAAACAACAAAGCAATCTTTTAACCACAAGCTTTTGGAATAGACTTTTACTACGTACTTTCCAATATCTGCGTTTTATTTTTGTTACTGAACAGCTGATCAAGTGTTTTATCCACTACGCATGTATACACCATCCATAACTTATCATTGCACTACTGTATTTTCCACCCATATTTATTCTGTATATACGGTATTATACATTTATATACGTACATGTGTATCATGATGTAGCGTGTTATCTTCCTGATATTTTACTATATATAGCAAATCTTATTACCTATTGCACCTTCTGTACATATGGACCCATAACCCACTGCTATTCATTGTAAATAGGCCCCTTTTGCAGTTCTGGTTAAATCCGAAGTGCATTTTCATTGGCTCTATAGTAGTACCTCGCACAATAGCAATCAAGTTGAATCTAATCTAATCTAATCTAATCTAATCTAATCTAATCTAATGACTTTACACTTACATCTGCATCGTCTCTCTTGCGGATTTCCGGATGAGTCTGTTCAATCAGGCAGTCTACAAAGCAGGTCTGTGAAAAACAAATACTCGTTTCACTTTAAGCAGCACACAAACAGCAATATAACAGTTCAGGTCATTGAAAGTCAAACGTGATGTATTAGAAGTGAAGAAAACAGGTGGAGTAGGTGGAAAAGAGTGGCATTGACAAAAAGAGAGGAGGCAGAGCTTTGGGTTTGCACAGTTGAAGATGCTGGAGGTGGGATGTTTTGGAGACGAGGTGAGAAAGGCACGATTGAGATGGTTTCATCACGTGCAGAGGAGGGACATGGGGTATATCGGTAGAAAACTGCTAAGAACAGCAAAGACGCGAATTCCTCTCCACTGCTTCTCTTTCTCTACCCATCCCGAGGTATCCAGCGGTTACGCCAACTCCAGTTGTGTGCCACCTAATGGAGATTTCGGACCTTCAAAGAGAAGATGCCGACCCTGTGAGGAACCCGAGCTAGATAGGAATATGCCAGCTCCAGGTGGATACCACTTCATGATTTCGGACATTGGACTTTGAGGCTAAACTACCTCTTAATCAATAATTAAAAATAAACATTCTACATATGCTGTTTCTCCATCATTTAACATTCAAAGGCTCTGGTAAGCAGGACTTGGTGTTGAATCTATAATGATATCAGATCCTTTATGAGTTGCTCAGGAGCCCCTGCTTCCAAAACTCCAACTGATGGAAATACTGTAGAAAGGACATTACTCAATCGCACACTTTATGATCAAGATAATTCTCACTCTCGGGTCATTTGTGATGTTTTAATGATTTATAAATCACACTCTTGGTGTCACCCAAATGGGATTGGATTTCTCATTTGAGTCTGGTTTTCTTCCCCATGACATCTTTCCATCCAAAGCTGCTGAGACAATGTCCATTGTGAAATGTGCTACAGAAATAAACACGAATTGGATTGAAAATGAATGCTGAGGATGGAGCTGCCAGGCAGAAGAAAAAGAGGAAGGACAAGAAGGAGATTTATGGATAGGGTGAGGGAAGACATGAGGGCTTGGTTTGAAAGATGTAAAGGTCAGAGTAATATGGAGAAGGATGTTCAACTGTGGCGACCCACAACAGTAGCAGCCAAAAGAAGAAGAAAATCAAATATAGATTTCTGATAAAAGTAAACAAGGGTGTTTATAAAGCTCACAATATAATGTCTCACAAGGACTTTACAATAATAGTCACGATACAACCGTAATGTTTTTGCAGCAAGTCTCAATTTTTCTCAAATTATAATTTCTGATTAACCTCACAATCATAAAATACATTTACATTTCTTATATTTTTATCCTTCCTACATACACAGGGCTCAATTCTAGTGTATACAAACATCAGTGACAGCGACCGCATTTTGGTGCACATCATACTGTTCATGCTTGTGGGTATGTGACCAATAAAATGTCAATCTGATTGACACATTAAACAGCCTGATGAATTACATGCATTTTAAAAGCAATGCAAACTTTTACACTTTATAATAAGTGCATACATATATAGAGCTCACCATTTCTGATTGTTTCTTTTTCTCCCATTATGATATATTTATATTGTCTCTTCTAAAATATCTCAAAGATGAAAAAGGGGGAACGCTTCAAATAAAGCTCATACATACATACATACATTATATATATATATATATATATATATATATATATATATATATATATATATATATATATACACACACATACTTGAAACCATGTTTCAATCTTTAACACAAAATACGGTGTGTGTGTGTGTGTATATATATATATATATATATATATATATATATATATATATATATATATATATATATATATATATATATACACAGTGGGTACGGAAAGTATTCAGACCCTCTTAAATTTTTCACTCTTTGTTATATTGCAGCCATTTGCTAAAATCATTTAGGTTCATTCTTCTTCCTCATGAATGTACACATAGCACCCCATACTGACAGAAAAACACAGAATTGTTGACATTGTTGCAGATTTATTAAAAAAGAAAAACTGAAATATCACATGGTCCTAAGTATTCAGACCCTTTGCTCAGTATTTAGTAGAAGCCCCCTTTTGATCTAATACAGCCAGGAGTCTTTTTGGGAAAGATGCAACAAGTCTTTCACACCTGGATTTGGGGATCCTCTGCCATTCCTCCTTGCAGGTCCTCTCCAGTTCTGTCAGGTTGGATGGTAAACGTTGGTGGACAGCCATTTTTAGGTCTCTCCAGAGATGCTCAATTGGGTTTAAGTCAGGGCTCTGGCTGGGCCATTCAAGAACAGTCACAGGGTTGTTGTGAAGCCACTCCTTCGTTATTTTAGCTGTGTGCTTAGGGTCATTGTCTTGTTGGAAGGTAAACCTTCGGCCCAGTCTGAGGTCCAGAGAACTCTGGAGAAGGTTTTTGTCCAGGATATCCCTGTACTTGGCCGCATTCATCTTTCCCTCGATTGCAACCAGTCGTCCTGTCCCTAAAGCTGAAAAACACCCCCACAGCATGATGCTGCCACCACCATGCTTCACTGTTGGGACTGTATTGGACAGGTGATGAGCAGTGCCTGGTTTTCTCCACACATACCGCTTAGAATTAAGGCCAAAAAGTTCTATTTTGGTCTAATCAGACCAGAGAATCTTATTTCTCACCATCTTGGAGTCCTTCAGGTGTTTTTTTAGCAAACTCCATGCGGGCTTTCATGTGTCTTACACTGAGGAGAGGCTTCCGTCGGGCCACTCTGCCATAAAGCCCCGACTGGTGGAGGGCTGCAGTGATGGTTGACTTTCTACAACTTTCTCCCATCTCCCGACTGCATCTCTGGAGCTCAGCCACAGTGATCTTTGGGTTCTTCTTTACCTCTCTCACCAAGGCTCTTCTCCCCCGATAGCTCAGTTTGGCCGGACGGCCAGCTCTAGGAAGGGTTCTGGTCGTCCCAAACGTCTTCCATTTGAGGATTATGGAGGCCACTGTGCTCTTAGGAACCTTCAAGTGCAGCAGAAATCTTTTTGTAACCTTGGCCAGATCTGTGCCTTGCCACAATTCTGTCTCTGAGCTCTTCAGGCAGTTCCTTTAACCTCATGATTCTCATTTGCTCTGACATGCATTGTGATCTGGAAGGTCTTATATAGACAGGTGTGTGGCTTTCCTAATCAAGTCCAATCAGTATAATCAAACACAGCTGGACTCAAATGAAGGTGTAGAACCATCTCAAGGATGATCAGAAGAAATGGAAAGCACCTGAGTTAAATATATGAGTGTCACAGCAAAGGGTCTGAATACTTAGGACCATGTGATATTTCAGTTTTTCTTTTTTAATAAATCTGCAACAATGTCAACAATTCTGTGTTTTTCTGTCAGTATGGGGAGCTGTGTGTACATTCATGAGGAAGAAGAATGAACTTAAATGATTGTAGCAAATAACTGCAATATAACAAAGAGTGAAAAATTTAAGGGGGTCTGAATACTTTCCGTACCCACTGTATAATATATATATATATATATACATACACACACTTTGCACTGACCTTGCCGTGGTGTAAATGACCGCACAGAGTGACGTTTCTAATCAGTTCAGAGCTGTCCATTAAATCAGCGAGAAATCTGCAAAGCAAAAGATTTTGGTCATTTTCCATGATGTCCAGATCACTCAGAAGGAACATTTTGTATGTAATATATGCAGACTCACTCCATCTCATAAACTGTAGCTGGAAGTTCCTGCTCTGTCAGAGTGAACTGCTTCGTCTTTACAGGCTTTATAATAGGCTCTGACAGGAGACAGAAACAGAATGATAGTTTTGGTTCTTTGATTTCCATCCTGGATACACTGCAGTTATGAAATTTGCACTGGACATAAAAATGAAGCTCATGAACATATGTGAGCATGACGAGTTGAGAATTCACCAGTAAGTGGCTGCGTGTCCTCCTCCTGCACGATCGTCTCCACTTCGGGCCCATAGACTTCCTCTGCAGTCGGATAATACTTCTTATCCTCGTGCAAAACTACCTCCATGCCGCCGCCACCACCACCCTCCTCATCACCGTCAACCTGGTCTTCGTCATCCTCATCCTCATCCGCCTGGAAACACCACACACGTTTCATTGTATGATTTAACTCTTTCATTAAACATAGATGAAATATATACGATTAATCTCAGAGATTCTATTTACCTCAACCGCATCACGGTCCTCTGCCTCCATGTCCTCATCCTCATCAGAGTCCAGTTCTGGCCCGATGTAGTTACCGAATTCGTCATACAGGTCGTTCTCCATGGCGTTTTATCCGGTGTGGTTTCAAACTAACAACTCTGGCACCCTGAACATGGGAATGCAAATATGAAGTGGAGGAATACAGATTATAGCTATGTTTACAATTCCACCCTCACCTCTTATTTAATACACTGGTCAACCAAATCTAAAACAATCATACATTGTTACAGCTCATTGCGCTTGTGCACATTGGTATTTGGGGTTATTAGGTACATAATGCACACCATTATTTTTTATACATGATTTCTCTCTCTCGCTCCCTCTCTCTCTCTTACATATATAAAAGTTATAAAAATCTGGACATTATATATGTGTGTCCAGATTTATATTACTTTTTCTCAGGTTTCTTTCCTATTTAAAATTGTATTTCTAATTTTTTTTTTTTAAACCTGCCTTTTTTTTAACCTCTGGGTTGAAAAGGAATGTTTACTGAAAGTATTAAATGAAAAAAAAAAAAAAACAAATACCAAAACAAATACAAAAAAAAAAATGAAGTAGTAGAAAAAGAAATTTAATTTCCTTTAATTAACGTCCTTTAATTTTTTAATTTTTAAATTTTTTTTTGCATAAAGGTAGTAAAGTCTGAAAATGATAAGTACTGCAAAAACAAAAAGCGTTTTGCTGATTTAATTTTTTTATAAAATTAGAAAAAAGTGTGGATAATAAGCATGAAATTGTTTCCTGAGCAGTTTAGAGTATTATTTTACGTTTTTAATTATAAAACGTAATGTGTAAAAAAAAAATAAAAATCCTTGATGATTAAGAACGCTTGCAAATTGCATTATTTATCACAAATAATTTCTGAATTTTTTTTTTTTAACATTTATATTCACACTCTCTCTATAAGTGCACTATACACAGTAGATCACATGTCCTGCATCCTACATAGTGTGCTTCATGTCTAATACGAAAGACTTTCCCCGGATCTTGAACAAATTTGTCCAGTTAACGAAAAAATAAATACAACATCCAACAGATTTTTTTAAAATAAACAAATAAAAAAGGTAAACGTGTTGATATGAACTAGTCAATACATCTCTCATGCACAATACATGTATGAATGGGATCAGAACTATAATGCTACACATGCTAACGTTAACCTGCCACTTTACACTGTTCTGTTGCTCTTTTGAACAGAATATAACATTGTTCCTACGTATATTTCTATAAATGCGTATTGATCATTAGCAATGCGCACGAAAAAGAAAAAGAGTAAACTTACGTATTGGCGGGTTTTCCGTATTTATTCAGTGTTTCCAAACACCGCACACCGCCAGGCCCTTACACCGCACAACGTAAGTCGAACGTCGATGACGTCACGATCAAGGCGCCTTTCGCTGTGCCTAATAAAAATGTTGCCGAAGAAGAGATGAATGGAGGGATGAATTTTATCTTCGACGTATTTTGTTAAAAAAATATAGTATGAGAATCTGATTGTGTTACAAACATTGATGGCTCTTCAAAAAATTATTAGATGAGCATATCTTCACTCACTGACTATCTATCTATCTATCTATCTATCTATCTATCTATCTATCTATCTATCTATCTATCTATCTATCTATCTATCTATCTATCTATCTATCTATCTATCTATCTATTCATCTGCCTGATAGTCTATCTATCTATCTATCTATCTATCTATCTATCTATCTATCTATCTATCTATCTATCTATCTATCTATCTATCTATCTATCTATCTATCTATCTATCTATCTATTCATCTGCCTGATAGTCTATCTATCTATCTATCTATCTATCTATCTATCTATCTATCTATCTATCTATCTATCTATCTATCTATCTATCTATCTATCTATCTATCTATCTATCTATCTATCTATCTATCTATCTATCTATCTATCGTGGTGGGCAGGACCAGCAAAGCCATCTTTACTGAACCTAAACCCCCTCTAATCACTGACTTATATAGTATATATATAGTACAAATATATTTTTGCTTATGAATATGTATTAAACTATTCCCAATAGTCTTTCCTCTTCATTTCATAACATTTCTCTTAATAGAGTACAATCAAAGTAGCTTGTAGCTGTTGCTTTAACCAGTCAGCTTTCAATAACGGCAGCATTTTCACACCCTTTGATTGGATGGTTGACCAGCACCCTAATCAGAGCTTGCAAACCGCATCTGTAGCAAACTGCACAAGCTCAAATATATTTGTGCGGATTTAATAGCTGTTGTGTAACAGAGAAGAAGAAATTGATTTGGGTTAGCACACTGAAATTTATATTCCTCGCATAAAGGATAAATAGGTTCCTCACATGTGTATAAACTTTATCTCTTTTCTTTGCCCCATTTTCCTTCCCTGTACTTGTCTAATTTATTACAAACAATATACAGTATAATATCCTTTCTAGTAAGTTGTTAGACTAAAGAATAAAAAAAAAAAAAAAGTATCTTTCACAAACATATTTAGCTAGTGCTGATATTTATAGCAATGAAACTTCTCCCAAATTGTGCATTTATTTATGCAACTGAGACCTAAATATGCTAAAAATGTAAATAAAAAAAATAAAAAAAAATTTAATATTTTTTTAAATATTTTTAATCAGAAAGTATCAAGTTGTTATAAAATTAAATTATAAAATCTATCACAAATCCATCCAGCCATTATTTTACCGCTTATTATAAACAGGGGTCTCAGGGGACAAACTGAGGAACACCCTGGATTTGGTGCAGCCCCATCACTAGCACAATCTCTCACACTATCTCACATATGCACACACAATTTGAAAACACCAGATACCCGACAACACATGTCTTTGGTCTTTGGAGTGTGGGAAGAAACCAGAAGCCCCAGTGGAAGCCTCAGAAGCACATCTAGAGAACATGCAAACTCAGCACACACAGAGCTAAGGGGGCATTTGAACCCACAATCTTAACTATCGGTGTGAGGCAAACATGCTAACCACAGCCACTGTGCCACACTTTCACAAATCCTATATATGATTTTTTTTCAAATTAGATTTCTCTGTAATTATAATATAGGGATGCACAAATAACCTTTAATGCATGCAGCAGGTCATATGTTGACCTTTAAGATTAAATGGTTATTAGTTCAAATCCCAGCACTGTCATGCCACTGCTTGGGCCCTTGAGCAAGGCGCTTCAACGTTAACTGCTCAATGGAATAAATTAAGTGATCGGAAGTTGCTGTAGATAATGATGTCTATCAAATGCGATAAATGTAGGCCATGTCTGTTTCTGAACAAACAAAAACAGAGATTTTACAATCATTACAAGCAAACAACAATAAGAGGTTAGAAAAGTTGTATGGCAAAGACATGCAGTGAGCTGACCTGCCTGATGGGGACACCACAACACCCTATTCTGCTGCTCTCTTAAATTCCCACCTGCTGTTAGGTTTCACACAGCAGATCTATGTGTTTTTCTCATAGGTTATACTTTTCTATTTTAAGACGTGACTCGAACTGTAGTGTTGCTGAAAGGTTTGGGTCAGTGTCTGCAGAGCAATTTTTCTTTCAAAGCTTGGAGTTGACTTGGTCTTGTACACTGAGCTTCACCTTACAGTACGTCATGGCCATATTCCCCAGCTCCTTCAGTGGTAATATAGCAGGGCAAAGACGACTTTACAGGCTTGACATTTAGAATGAATGGGATGTTTGGTTCAGAAGGCCCTGATGCACACTAAATAAATCATACACTCATAGCCTGTGTACACGCTGTGTACCTGTGTTATATGCTCAGAGCTGGAAAATACTTTAAAGAGAAATAAAGGCCAATTGCTTTTAATATTTTTAAAAAATTATTAATTATAGATCAGATCAATAGACTTTAAAGGCATCTATCTTCTGAGAGAAATATGAATTTGATCTTGAAAGTAGGTTGAAAGCGAGAAAGATAAAGACGGGAGATCAAAAATAGGGGTCACAGGTATATTCACATGTACCCTGACTTTTAAACAGATATCTGAAGCACCGTAGTCTGGGGACAAACAGGCTATGGGTGTTTATTATTTTCTTTCCTGCAAAATAACGAGCATGATGGAAAAACAAAGAAAAAAGCACACAGCCAGGCGCACGAAACCGGCCCGTGCTAGTTTACATGGTGACAGACAGGAGGAGGGAGAGTGTAGATGAAAGACAGACAGATCAACAGATACACATATAGGCACACTTGAGATGTTGCCTTCTGAGGCATGAAATCCAATCACTGTACATCACAGACCGTTATTACAAGAGAGCACTGCTAGAACACTTGCATGTGCAGTTAGATGAGCGAGAGCGCGTGTTGACCCTTTTCTCCACTCGGTTAATCCACCAGATGAGACTTTTCCCAGAATGCCATATTGTCCTGGATGCGGTTCAGTGGCACTTGAAAAACAGGAGTAAAATAAAAACAATTCTAGTCAGGCATCACATTTGAGGGAATGCATTATACTATACATCTACGTGTCTATACAACTGATTTTCCGATGTGTCTTACTAATCGCCTGTATTTTCTTGAGGAGAAGCTGAAATTATCTTAACCTAATGACTTATGGAAAGTGCAATGTTATGCAATACCAGTCAAGCCTATTTTTATAATAAGCAGTAAAACGCTGGAGGCCGAGTGTGTACCCTGTTAGTGTCTGTAGAATTGGGCTAATTATTTTGTAGTCAGCAACAAAAAAAAAATCACAGCACTGTCCCGATAATTATTATTACCTCGGTGCTGCTGAATTCTCATTTTCTATTGGGTGGAGGTGTTGGTGAGTGGAGAAAAGCAGATCAGAAAACAACTTTACCTGCAAATTAAACTAAAAAAGTTATGTATAAATGCAGACAGTATTGAGCGGACACTCATGCAAATGGATTAAAAAATGTGTGTACATTTTCTCTGAGAAGGTGTTTACTAAATATTTTATGGAGGGAGTCTCCAGTGCAAGATATTGGAAAGATAGAGCAAATATTGTCTGGTGAGAGAACAATTGTTCCAAGTTGCCAAAATACAAATAGTAACTTCTTTAATAGAGGTAAGACAACATTAAATGTAACAATAACACAGAAATTAAGTACAAATAATAATCCATATATTATATGGAGAAAAGTACTGGGACACCTGACTTTTCCAGCAATACATGGTTTTTCCCCGAACTGTTGAGTTTGAGGCACACAGTTTTATAGGATGCCTTTGGATGCAGTGCCGTGCAAGTTTCCCTTCACTTAAAGTAGAAGACCCAAGCCTGTTTCAGCATGATAATGTCTCTGTACACATAGTGAGCTTCATGAAGATCCATGGTTTACATGGGTTGGAGTGGAAGATCTTGAGTGGCCTTCCCAATATCTGACTTTATAACGCCCAGTGGCTGAACGAGCACAAATCTCTACAAGCACACTCTAAGATCTAGTGGAACATCTTCACAACAGAGTAAATTATAACTGCAAATTGGGACTAAATGTGGAATGGAATGTTCAAAAAAGCATATAAAAATGTTATGCCCAGGTCTCCACAAAATTTTTTATAGTCCATATGGTATACCTGAAATACAAATGACTGAAGTAAAAGTGGAATGTTTTTAGCTAATTCTGGATTTGGTATATAATGACTGGTGGGCTTGTCAGACTAACTTTGCTGTCTCACACAACTCCATCACTGATTTCCTGGCTGTAACACAGCCCTGTGTGTTTCAATTTTTATTAAATGATAGACAATAATATTGATAATGCTGTTGCAAAATGAATTACTGAAAGTAAAATATTATCAATATTATTTTATATATTATATAACTCATATTTTATAATCACAAACATCTACAAATGGGGAAAGTTTCATCTTCGGTGCCCTTAGTTGACTGTCTTTGTGTGTGTATTTTCTTCTTCTGAGAGGTTATGGAGGGATATTCCAACCTCCTTGGCTATGTAGGATCCACTTTCCTGAAGGCTTCTTGCCAAACACCTCAGAGGGCCACACATTCCTATAATGGATTATGAGAGGAAATACCTGACATAAGGAGATATACATATTCTAGGAGGGATTGCTAATTTCAGCTGTAGACAAGCAGGTGTGTGTTTGTGTGTGTGTGTGTGTGTGTGTGTGTGTGTGTGTGTGTGTGTGTGTGTGTGTGTGTGTGTGTGTGTGTGTGTGTGTGTTTGTGAGAATAGAAATTTATTTGGAAAAAAAAGTAAAACAATATATTAGCCTGTGCTGCTTTGTACATAGGACAGCCAAATTGATGTTAATACAGATGTGTGTGACATTATGTGTATGTGTGTGATTGCGTGTTGGTGAGTATTCTCTAAGGTACTGCCCTACTAACTGCATCATTTCTCATCCTGATCAGCACACCTGTGCAGAGATGAAAATAAAGGGCACACATTTCATGCACATATCCCTCGTTCCTACCCCAATCACTGCCTGTTTTCCTGTATCAGCTCTTTAACTTATCCATCCTCCTCAGTCTTATTTATACCTTAGATATACCTATCTACCTTATTACCCATACTACAGTTTCAGGACATCTCCAATTAAACACACCAGCCAGTTTCCAATGAACTCTTAATACCACTCAATGTCTATAATAACTCGAATAATCCCTCTGGCTCCTGCGTAAAATCTTGTTTTTTTTTTCCTCTCCATCACTCTCTCACTGTGATGCATTACTACTGTCTTACCCATTGCTATGGCCTGTTATATTACTAATCATTACAGTAGCTCATTGCACCCTGCAGCTAATCTGTGCTTGCATCTCTTTCACACAGACACACATTCTCACTCAAATGGATTTACACACACATACACACACCCACACCTGTTACTCATCAGTTGGTCCTCTTGTTAATGAGGCTGATGAGGCTCTGGAGGCAGGAGGAGGGAGAAAAAAAGAAAGAAAGCCACTTCGTCACACTTGTTTGCATAATAAAAACAACAACAACAACAGGCTCATTAAAACTTGCTTGCACTGTAAATTTACACACTCAAACCATCTCATCTAATCATAGAATCAGAGTGCTTTATAAATAAAGTAAATACTGTGTGTTTACTTCAAACACTTATAGGAAGAAATAAACTATGCTGTAACTAACAGCAAGTCAAAGGTATATTTATCCCTGATTGGCAGTTAAACGTTTTGTCTATATTCAAGTGCACCACACACACACACACACACACACACACACACACACACACACACATACATATATATATATATATATATATATATATATATATATATATATATATATATATATATATATATATATATATATACAGTGAGGAAAATAAGTATTTGAACACCCTGCTATTTTGCAAGTTCTCCCACTTAGAAATCATGGAGGGGTCTAAAATTGTCATGGTAGGTGCATGTCCACTGTGAGAGACATAATCTAAAAAGAAAAATCCAGAAATCACAATATATGATTTTTAAACTATTTATTTGTATGATACAGCTTCAAATAAGTATTTGAACACCTGTCTATCAGCTAGAATTCTGACCCTCAAAGTCTGCCTTTAAAATGTCCACCTCCACTACATTTATTATCCTAAATTAGATGCACCTGTTTGAGGTTGTTAGCTGCATAAAGACACCTGTCCACCCCATACAATCAGTAAGAATCCAACTACTAACATGGCCAAGACCAAAGAGCTGTCCAAAGACACTAGAGACAAAATTGTACACCTCCACAAGGCTGGAAAGGGCTACGGGGAAATTGCCAAGCAGCTTGGTGAAACAAGGTCCACTGTTGGAGCAATCATTAGAAAATGGAAGAAGCTAAACATGACGGTCAATCTCCCTCGGACTGGGGGCTCCATGCAAGATCTCACCTCGTGGGGTCTCAGTAATCCCAAGGAAGGTGAGAATTCAGCCTAGAACTACACGGGAGGAGCTAGTCAATGACCTAAAAAGAGCTGGGACCACCGTTTCCAAGGTTACTGTTGGTAATACACTAAGACGTCATGGTTTGAAATCATGCATGGCATGGAAGGTTCCCCTGCTTAAACCAGCACATGTCCAGGCATGTCTTAAGTTTGCCAATGACCATTTGGATGATCCAGAGGAGTCATGGGAGAAAGTCATGTGGTCAGATGAGACCAAAATAGAACTTTTTGGTCATAATTCCACTAAACGTGTTTGGAGGAAGAAGAATTATAAATACCATCCCAAGAACACCATCCCTACTGTGAAGCATGGGGGTGGTAGCATCATGCTTTGGGGGTGTTTTTCTGCACATGGGACAGGGCGACTGCACTGTATTAAGGAGAGGATGACCGGGGCCATGAATTGCGAGATTTTGGGGAACAACCTCCTTCCCTCAGTTAGAGCATTGAAGATGGGTCGAGGCTGGGTCTTCCAACATGACAATGACCTGAAGCACTCAGCTAGGATAACCAAGGAGTGGCTCTGTAAGAAGCATATCAAGGTTCTGGCGTGGCCTAGCCAGTCTCCAGACCTAAACCCAATAGAGAATCCTTGGAGAGAGCTTAAACTCCGTGTTTCTCAGTGACAGGCCAGAAACCTGACTGATCTAGAGAAGATCTGTGTGGAGGAGTGGGCCAAAATCCCTCCTGCAGTGTGTGCAAACCTGGTGAAAAACTACAGGAAACATTTGACCTCTGTAATTGCAAACAAAGGCTACTGTACCAAATATAAACAATGACTTTCTCAGGTGTTCAAATACTTATTTGCAGCTGTATCATACAAATAAATTGTTAAAAAATCATATATTGTGATTTCCGGATTTTTTTTTTAGATTATGTCTCTCACAGTGGACATGCACCTACGATGACAATTTCAGACCCCTCCATGATTTCTAAGTGGGAGAACTTGCAAAATAGCAGGGTGTTCAAATACTTATTTTCCTCACTGTATATATATATATATTTGTATCGCGATGCATTGTTTTTAACATATTTGCATTGAACATATTTTTATATAATTAGTAGATGTGCTATCCTTTTTTTAGTTTAAAAAGTGACCAATATTTTGTATGTAGATTTATTTCTCCTCACAAACATTTTTCTTAATCGCATTCTTTTAGCACCTGCTACATAACTGACGTATCATAACACTATGGAGACCGAGGCGTGTCCTGAGAGTCACACAGAATATAAATGAACATGGCAAAGATAGAACTGCATCTTCCTGGAATCAGAAAAGAAAAAGTGGTTATATTTTTCATTTTTTTGCAATACAAAAGACGGTGTGTGAAACAGCCATGTTAGAAGTTAGAAGTCAGATGGCACTTGAGTAAATTTATGATTTACTGTCTGTGTGAACCAACTTAATAAAAGCAAACTATCTGAACTATATTGAATTGCATAGCATCATATTTTGTCCCTTGCTTCGTATTGCATTGAATCGCATTGTGTAGAATCAAATCGAAATCAGATCGGACTGCATCTTAATAGGGGTGAATCATATTTCATCACATGGGTATGCTGCTTCATATGTTTCTTTAATGTATCATATAGTTGGCTATGCATCGGACTCAGTTATGGAGATGCACATATATGTGTATGTGTGTGTGTGTGTGTGTGTGTGTGTGTGTGTGTGTGTGTGTGTGTGTGTTCTGCGAGTATAATATGTAAGTAGGACAGATTATAAAAATGTAAACGAGACAGCTTGGACCTTTTACAGGTGGATATCAGTATATCATGTCTGGTTTTAATGACTGAAGATGCCAGTCGATGCTTCGAATGCACCAATACGTTTACTGCACACATCCTGCTGCAGCTCTCACAGTTCTCAAGTTCCTGCTGTCGTTTGCATAGAGCTTTTATTTCGACTCTGTGGCTCATGCCATATAATTCGCATATGCTCAGCAGCCACTTTATTAGGAACACCTGACACCTGTTGCATTCCAGCTGTCGTTCAATTGGCCAATCGTGCACCAGATCAAAAGCTTTGAGGTAATGTTTACATCAAACATCAGAATTAGGAAAAAGTGTGATCTTTAATGAAGTTTTAAATGTGGCATGGATGTGCCAGAAGGAAAAACTAATTTTGGACACTGCTTATCAAAACAGAGAAGGTCTGCCGGATGAAACACCTTGTTGATGAGAAAGGTCTGAGAAGAATGGGCAGATAGGAAGCTGTAGTGGTTAAGATGTTGAACTTTTGATCAGAAATTTGTTAGTCCAAAGCCCCTTGAGAAAAGCCCTTAACCCTTCTCAGTTGTATAAATGAGATAATTGTAGGTTGCTCTGGAGAAGGGCATCTGCCAATGCTATAAATGTAAATAGTTTGAGCTGACCAGATGTCTATAGTAACTCTAATAAGCACTCTTTGCAAACATGGTGACCAGAAAAGCATCTTGGGATGCACAACACGTCAAACCTTGAGGTGGATGGGTTACACTAGGTTTCTCTCCTGTCAGCCAAGAACAACCATTAAGAATATCGCTGAAAAAAAATTTCAACCACAGGGTGATTTTCATCTTTAGTAAGCACTTTGTCTTGGTGAATATGGAGCCTATCCTGAGAACACTGAGTGCAAGATTGGACAACACACTCATTCACACACTCATGCCTCATTCAAACACATGCACAAACATATTCACCCAAGGGGCAGGCAATTTAGCATAGCCAAACGGCCCATCTGCATGATTTGGACAGTGGGAAGAAACTTGGAACAACAAGAAAACTTGGAGAAAATCCGCACGGGCCTGCGGAGAGCATGTGAAACTCCACACAAGCTGTGGCCAGGTTCTCATCGCTGGATTTGTTTAGACGGTTTGCAGCTCATAGATTCAAGTGTGGAAGGATTGAACTTCATCTTAAATCTTTTATTCAAATCGCTGTACCATAAAGATTACAGTACTTGAGTGACAGTCTAAATCAAGCAGAGACCTGCAAAGAAGCAAAGCACATTTGAATGCAGATGTGACAGTAATCTATTCCTGTGTCTAGATCTTTTGTCTGAAGCTGTGATAATCGTGCAAATATCATCTGCAGCTCTCAAAAAAAATAATTGACAGGGTAGCACAAAAATGTTCATTTCCAAATATTTGCAGAAGACAATGGTACATATATAAGGTCTATATACATTTTCAATACAGCAAATTAGCACTGCCAGATGGAAGAAATTGGACATTTTTAAATATAAACCTTCTTTATGAAGCTGCAAATCTGTATAACACAAGCAGCATTATTAATTCTCCAGGAAGTCATGCTATTATGTTATCATGCTTTCTTTCTTTTTTCTTTTCATGCTTTTTTCCTCTTTGATGCAAATTGCACATCAACCAAATGTCCATTTATTCCTCCATACACACATATATATATATGTCTGTTTCCAACCAGCCTTAAAAAGGTGCTAGTGGGTGGTAAGAACGAAAACTTGACAAAGCCAGCCAACAAATGTGAGTACCAAGGTGGAAAATTATTAGGATTTTAAAATGCACTATATGGACAAAAGTACACTTAAAGGGGACGCCTGACTTTTCAAGCCATATGTGTTTTTTTTGCCACACTGTTACCACAAAGGTGGTAAATAAAATTTTCAATTACTTTGAATCAGGAGACTGCCAGGGATCCACCAGCCACACCTTCACCAAACCCACCTATCACTCCATGCAGCTCTCCTACCTACTAACCACCTGCACCTGGCACTCATTAACCACCACCCTATATAACCTCCGTTCCCCCACCAGCTCATTGTCCGTTCTACAGTTTAGACTAATTACCCTTGTCAGACTACCCAAGCTACAGACATTACGTTTCTGGTTTGGTTTACAATTGTTTGCGGGACTCTGTTTAAGTTCTATGAACTCTCTCTCTTCATAGCATTCACCAGGTTTAGTCAAACCTGGAGTTGCTGGTTGGTTTGCTGTTTTCTGCCATTTGCACTTTGTTGTTCATTAAAAACCTTCCTGATTTGCACTTCGGTTTCCAGCACGTTCTTCCGCCTGACAGAGACCCAAACCTGTTCCAGCATGGGTTGGAGTGGAAGATCTTGAGTGCCCAGCTATAGACATCAACTCTAACATCTTTGAGTAGAGCTTTTAACAGTGGACTTTGACTCAAAGCAGCTTTACAGAAAGTAAGAATAATAGAACAATATTCACTTATATTTAAATTTGTGTATTTATCCCCAATGAGCAACCCATCCTCATACATCAGTACCCGACTTTACTAACGCTACAGCCACATTCAAAAATGTAGTGGAACATCTTCCCAGAAGTGTGGACTTAGATGTTCAAAAGCATATACAAATCTTATGGTCATGTGTCCACAAACTTTTGTCAAAATAGTTTATATATTTTCCTGTTAGCCTTTACAAATGCCTGTGACTAAAGAAGAACGTGCTGAAATCATCATTCTCATAGGTTAATTGAGAAGATAGACTTTTACAGGAAACATGATAAGCACTTCAGACACACACACACACACACACACACACACACACACACACACACACACACACACACACACACACACACACACACACACACACACACACACACAGTTTCCAAGCTTATTAACAAATTCCAAAAGACCAGAATTGTTGCAAACCAGCCTGAAAATTGGATGCCTACAAACATCCAGTGACGAAGGCACAAGTGACATGGTGCTGACACACATTGTTCCCTCTGGAGGCTTTCAGGACACTGAGTTTTAAGCTAAAGTAGTAGTTAAAGACAGGCACATGCTTTGCTTTACTTCAAATTGAGAGAAATTTTGTTCAGTTCCCACCGTGAGCATTTATAATGACGGTTAGCTGGCTATGAGATAAGATTAGACACTTTTCAGCATTTTTTTTTTGTGTAATAGTGTTGCATATCTTTGTTCAAAATGGGTTTACAGTTCCATCCCTGATCTTTTTGCTCTTGGAGCCTTAAAGATGAGCTAAGTGTAATCCAGAGGCAGAAAAATTACTGCCAAATCCCAGAGGTGAACGCTTCTCAGGTGCAGCAAGAGAAAGAGAATGAACAAAAGATGGGTTTTTTTTTTAGCTGTAACATTTTAGTCTCTTAGCTCTATTAACTAAAGACATTTAGTTCCTCAGAGAGAAGTGTGAAGGCTGTAAATTAAAAATGGTTTCTGCTACACAGACAGATCCCCTTTCTCCATTCAGAAAGTGCTCAATTATTGTCCTTGCCGACAGTTTCATGTTTTATACTTTCCGCAAATTTATTTCCTTATTGTCAATGAGGGATTGTTTTTTTTTTTGTACTGTATTTGAATAAATTAGGTTGTCATGACAAGAAGAATGTAGCTGATAAAGAGACAGACAATGAAGAGTAAAACTATTTTAGGGGAAACTAAAGTAAGCAACAGAACAGTGCATTTCAGGTCACACTCATTTTTCACATGTTCTGTATAACCAGCTCAGTCTCTGTTAGGTGTGTGCATGTGGGCAGGTTTTTATAACAGATTGGAGACCAGACAAATGTCCCCAACCAGAAAAAAATTGCCTTTCCACCAAAAAAAATGACAGAAGAAACAAAAAGGTTTCCTTTTAGGTGAAGAATTTAAGGTTAGTGTTAATAATCATAATAATTATTAATTTGATCTCTAGATGGTCCAGGCAGAGGTAGTAAGATATGTGTGTGTGTGTGTGTGTGTGTGTGTGTGTGTGTGTGTGTGTGTGTGTGTGTGTGTGTGTGTGTGTGTGTGTCCAATAAATAAAAACTATTTAAATTTCAAACCTGCACACACATTAAATACATAAAATTTCCTTAAATACATTGTTAATGAAACCTCCTGAACAGAAAGACTAAACAAGGACAAAAACGGGAGCAAATTGGAGTCTGTGACCTTAATTCTGATGCAGACTAGACAAATAGATTGTGTATATGTGTCTGAATTTTAATTGGTCCCTTTTTTACGTTTTATTTTTAGTCGCGAGCACAACACTTCATACATCAGAATCCCAGGCACAAAGTCATCTATAATGTCAAATCTGCTGTCGGTTAGGAATATCCGTGATTGTAGTGCTGCGTCTGGGCTCACCTTCTCACACTCATCTTATTTTTTCATGATGCATAGCCTGCGCCAACAAGTAAGAACCCATGGGCTTCAAAACTTTGCTCATACACACAAAGGCAGCATGATATATTTATGCATGCTGCACACCTTGTTACCTCGTAAAAGTTCTCCCACATCACCCCAATGCTGCTTTCCTCTCTTTAAGAGGCTTACTGGAGCAACCCACATTGGATGTAAAACACAGACACTTGTCTGCAAAGCCAAAAACAGACCAGCCCTCACCTTCGACACAAAACAACAGCCTAGTTTAACCCACAAAAAAAACACAGCAGGAGAGTCCAACATCTGGAAAGTTTCATAGGCCCAGTCATATACAGTATATATATATAACACACACATAACACATACCTGAACATAATTTTAGTACTTGCAAATGATTTATTCAGGACTCTTTTTTTTTCTTCACTGTAACTGAGTAACTGAAATGTTTTCCATGCATATTAGTTTTTCAGGTCTTCCTTGACTAAATACCATTCAGCATATTAATTAGTAGGTATACTCAACGGGGGAAAATGTTCTTGCATTTTAACTTATTGTGTTAACTCCGTCTGCTGCCACCTTCCAGTGACACAAGAAAAATATAGTAACATGATGGTTGGACATTCCAAGAGCAAAGCTGTTATTATATGTTTTAGGGGTGGACATTGAACACCCCGGTTCTAAATCTTTATAATGTAATGATTTTAAATCCTAGATCTGACTCAAAACTGGAAGGTTTCATAGAATAGAATAGAATAGAATAGAATAGAATAGAATAGAATAGTGAATGGCAAGTGAAACAAGCGAATGGCAGGATATTCTGGAACAGAATAAAATATTCTAGAATAGAATATTATTGAATAGAATGCAGATTGGAGCGGTACCAGAACATAACCGAAAAATCGAAGAGAAAAGAATAGAATAGCTATAATAAAATACTCTTGAGAACTCTATTCAATTCCTAGTGCCTTTTAAAACTCTTCTATCTTCATGTTACTACTTTGATATGCAAGTAATAATGCATATTTCATTATAGTTATTAAAAATATTATTAGAATTTCAGTAAATATAAGTTTATGATGTAATAAGGTACTTATCTACAACACTGACCAGCACCTCAGATTTCAGGACCTTCCAGTTGACAAACATGTTGTTTCCCGATTTGGTTTGGTAACAGTTTAGTTCAGTAACAATTAAACTCGGCTGAGTTTTACACACACACACACACACACACACACACACACACACACACACACACACACACACACACACTCACACTTCCTTAGCAGCACAATAATTATGTATGGTTAGCCTGACTCCAGTTTAAGAAAAAAAGATACAATTTTACTCCCACTCTTATCTCATGGATGGCATCTTTCGAAAGCGATACACTAATAATGCACTAATGTCATGTAATTATGTTGCAAAGAGAAAATAGCAGGAGAACAAGAGAGACAATAAATCTGCAAATAAAGTGACCACAGATACTACCATATAAAGTTTCACTAGCATCTGCTTACATGCTTCAATCCCACTAATGCCATTTCACTAGCTGACATGGGAGGCTTTTTC
Organism: Silurus aristotelis; assembly: GCF_946808225.1. NCBI lineage: Eukaryota > Metazoa > Chordata > Actinopteri > Siluriformes > Siluridae > Silurus > Silurus aristotelis. The sequence goes on from NC_139590.1 coordinate 7,476,843, forward strand.
AGTGCTCTGCGATATATTTTCACGAAAAATGAAGGGTCAGTTTCCTGGAAGCTCGTTAAACTAATTGGCGGATCAAATTACATTGGTAATGGTGATTTTCCTTTGACAATCTCTTTAGGTCCAGCATTAAGCTTCATCTTTGTCCATGAAGCCGGTCATTCAAAGTAGCTTGGAGTAAACAAGCAATCTGTCATTTGCAGATTGTTGCTGTTTTTGATTAAACTGGTTAATAAAATGTGGCAAATATTTCACAACCATTTCAGTCCATTTACATTCATTAACACGCATCTTGTTTGTCATAAATTCAGTGTTGCTAGTAGTAATGTGAGGTATGTTTGCTAGATGTTATATTTTTTTTTAAACAACAACAGGTTAACTTTTGTTGAAATGCATTACTGCTGAGTCGTAGGTTTTATAATGAATCTCCTCAGGGACCTTTTTTTGAGGTAATTTGGTGCGAGCACGAAGGGAGGTTCTACATCTGCTAAAACTGTTGCTGAGGTACATGGACAACGTTTCGAGCAAATATATAAATAAATATAATTAAAAATAATTTGCATAGTTTATTTAATAACTGATAGGGGAGGTCCCCTGGTGGTCTAGTGGTTAAGATGCAGCGCTCTCACCGCTGCGACCCGGGTTCGATTCCCGGTCAGGGAACCATCCCCAGCCACTCTCAGTGCCGGTCCCAAGCCCGGATAAATTGGGGAGGGTTGCGTTAGGAAGGGCATCCAGCGTAAAACATATGCCAAATCAAACGTGCGGAGGATCCGCTGTGGCGACCCCTAACGGGAGAAGCCGAAAGAAACTATAAATTTAGTGAAAAGTGTCAAGACAGGGAAATAATTAGTATATTGGGGTTTGGACACTTGACTTGTGGTTCTTCCCCAAACTGGTACAACAAAGTTGGAGGCACATGATTGTATAAGGTGTCTTTGGATGTAGCAGAATAAAGTGATCCCTTCACTTGAACTAGGAAACCTAAACCTGTTCCAACATGACAATGCCCCTGTGCACAAAGCCATCTTTATAAAGATATAGTTTACATGGGTTGGAGAGAAAGATCTTGATCTTTACTAACGCCATTGTGGCTGAATGAGCATTAATCACCACATAAACACTCCAAATGAGTTCTGCCCTCAACCCTATTGAACATCTTTGGGATGAATAGGAACAATGCCTCCTCACCCTAATAGTGCCTGACTTTACTAACACCCTTAAGCTAAATAAGCAAATCTCTCCACAAGCACATGCCAAAATCTAGTGAAACATCTTCCCAGAAGAATGGAGGTTATTATAACAGCAAATAGGGACTAAGTATAGAATGGGACATTCAAACACATACAACATGCAAATCTTATGGTCAGATGTTCATGAACATTTAGCAAAATATTGAATATAAAGTTACATATGTTTGTGGACTACTAAAGCCATGTTTAAAAGAAGGAAAGAAAGCAAAAAAAAAAAAACAAAAAAAAAAACTATTTAAAATTTAAAACATTTTCAATACAAATAAATAAATAAATAAATAAATAAATAAATAAATAAATAAATAAATAAATAAAAGGCATACAAAAATATATGTATATATAATGTACAAATAAAAAGTAAAACACATATAAATACAAAGAACTTAAATAAACATATAAAAGTAGAATAAATGTATAGAATGAGAAAAGAGAATATATATGAATTGCAATTTTATACAGCGCCTGTTTGAAAACACAGAGTCTTTTATTGTTTTTGAGACCCATGCATGTTGTCTTTTGTTTACATGCAAAGATTATGTAACAGACAAAAGCACACAAAGAATTAGACATTAAATGCCTGGGAGAAGACAGAACTGTACAAATGTGACGTTTTTGGCTTCAACAGAAGAACTTATGTAAGGCAGAGAACAGGGGAGAAGATGTTAGCAGACTGCTTCACACATACAGTCAAACATGGAGCTGGAAGCTTGAAGCTTTGGAGCAAAAAAGGTTGGAGACTTATTCACGGTGAAAGAAATACCGAACCAACATGGCTACCATTCCATGCAAAACCATGCAATTCTGTCTGGACAGCAGATAATTGGATCTCCTGGCATGTGTATCATCTACTTGTGCATGTGACAGGACCGGCTCTGTTGAATCAAGTCATGTTACTATAGTTATCATAATAAATACATATTATAAAAGTAAAAATGTACAGGTAATAAATGAGTAACAATGATTTTAATATAACATAAGTGGTTTGTGTTTTCCTCAGGAAATAGTCAGTGGTAATCATGGTGAAATTCATTTTACATTAAGTACTGCTGTATTTTGGTTTCCTTTGGTCAAGTATGCAACAAGTATTACTCATAACAACACCATGTTTTACACTTTCAAGGAGTTGTTCACATTGGTTAAATGCTATCAAGATGAAAATACAAAAGAAATTATGTACCTTTGGGCCCCTAACCTTTGCTAACCCCTTGACAGTAATTATGTTATAATAATATAATAATATAAGAAATTACTTCTAGTGAGATGGAAATGGATGGAAACAAAATCAGCTTTCATGTGCCATTGTAAATCCATATCAAATAAATATTTTAATAAACAATAAATTTTTTGCTCTTTTTTTG
>NC_139590.1:7481950-7549450 GCF_946808225.1 Silurus aristotelis
TGTGTGTGTGTGTGTGTGTGTGTGTGTGTGTGTGCGCGCGCACACTCATTAACCTGTCAGCAGCCCCAGAGAGTCCTCACTAAACAACTAAACACCTGTCCAATTAGATTTCCTGTAGTTACTGAATCCATATCAGTTCCTAAATAATATGTTTTGAGACTAATAACTGATATGAAGCAACTGAAGATCATGTAAAAGCTCAACATGCAACATGTACCGTATGAGAAATCTCCCGGCGCGTGTTGATCGTCTGCTTGGGCATTCGGCGTTCTCACCAAACCCCTCCCTCCCCTGTGAGTGACACAACCGGCTCTGTTGAAACGAGTCATGCTTATTTTACCTCTACCAAAAAATTCTTACATAATTTGTGATGATATAATAAATAAGGCCACAAAGCATGGTGAACGAGCTTCCAAACAACAGAATTATCACAATTACAGTCAAAGTCTATGTATTGCATGTTTAAGCATCCAAAAGCCTCTGGATCTAAGACCTCTTTTTTTTTCAGATGTGTTAGAATCAGATCACGCTCTGCAGCTATTATTCTAAGTCACCCCATGCAGCCTGTGATCCTTTTACAGCACAGCACATATGGTGAAAATGTTATTAGTCGGCCCTTGTGAAGTTTATTAAACCGGACTAATTGAGCAAGATGTGCTCACGCTCGTGTCCTAGCTTAAGCTCGCTCCCCTAATGAGATTTGGTTTCCAGTCAGCCGAGTCATTTCTTTGAGTTACCTGTCCCGATTTACATTTCTGTTCATCATTTCCTTGTCTTGTCCCATCTCCGGGGCACTAGGGGAGCAGCACGGCTCCACAGAAAGAGAATATTAAAATGACAGCTGTCGCTTTCATTCAGTACCATTTCATCATGCAAATTGACAAAGTGAGATGGGGGTGATGTCTGGGGTGAACAGGCTATTTGGCTCGAGTCGCTTTTCCTCTTCACGTCAGTGTCTAAAAATTGCTCTGACTTCAGACAATTCCATTTGTACTGATTCTCATCAATCAAGTAGCCACTCAGAAGTACACATAATGGAATTTTCAAAGCTGCGTCTCAGAGTTTCGGATCTGAGTGCCGCGGCTCGGAGCTTGACTCGATTCTCAGAAAGGAGCAATATTAAAGCCTTCTTCGGCTTATCAAATCTACACCTGACCGGAGATCTCAAATGCTTACTTTTCGAGGAGCCTGTTCAATGTACTGGGAAGTCTATGCTTTCTAATCACTTTCATTATTTTCAATGAACTTTTCCTGCCATGTAATCTAGCCATGTCCTAATAGAAGGTACTACAGAAGTGGATTCTGTTACAGGCCCTAAAAAAAGAAACGCAAACACATTTGTTACTTTAAAACTTAGAGGGTGTTAACAAGCTCATAAGGCTAATTAAAACATTTGAAGCATTTCTAGATGTATCTAGATATTTCTAGGTAGTGTATGCACAATTGAGTGGAGACAATAAAGTCAGTGCAGCTATCTGTATTAAGAAAAGAAACAAAGAATTAAGCATACATTAAGGGCTAGACAACAAGAATAACAACATAACCTCAAACTAAACGGCATATTACCTATTCGACATTCTAGTGAGGGTTTAGACTGAAGGAGTTGAAAGTTATGTATAAGGGATGTATCCTTGCTCAACTGAGTTTAAGTCAGCGCTTGAGCTTGGCAAGTTTCAGCAAAATCTCCAGCTTGGGTCCGTATAAAAAAGCTCATGAAAGATGTCAAACTAGTCAAAAATCTTTAGAAAAAGACTACAAGGTCACCGTAGTTGCCACGCATTTCTGCTCTTTAGACATTATTCATACCAAAATCCAGTCCCTTTATCCCTCTCTAAATCTTTGTATTATACTACAATGGTTTTGTACATCATAGGCACACTGTCTGCATTTTGATTGCAATACTTTCTTCAATTGTTTGTTGTTAAACAAGATATTAAAATCTTATGAAACAAGCCCAATTTGATATGTAAAATATGACCTCTGTCAACCTTTCAACCCTTTCCTGTCTTCTCGTGATCATAGGGTAGCATGAATCCTGCTTCAGAGGATGTCTATTAGTGCTTGTGATGGTATCTTTCCCATTTCTGAAATTAATGGACCTATGTACATGCTGCCCCTCAATTTGGTAAATCAATCTCTGAAAAGTCTGTCTGTCTATATATATCTATCTATATCTATACATACATGCATACATATATATATATATATATATATATATATATATATATATATATATATATATATATATATATATATATATATATATATGCAGACAGACAGACTATATGCAGAGAGATAGATACATACATAAACTTCTAACTCTCTTCATCCTCCTGTTTGAGGGATAAACCCATCATGACAAACAACAGAAGTGACTCAGTTTCCACCTAAACAAAACAAAAGTGACTCAGTTTCACCTTCTCTGGCATGCTAACCACCAAACCACCCTCCAAAGAAAGTCAAATTACCAAAAAAAATTTAAATTGAAGGACCATTTGTTTAGATACAAGGTTGCACCAAACAGCGTTCCAAACCTCGTTCTTAACCTTAACTGTAACCTTAATTTTTTCCTATGAACAGCCAAAACTGCTTCGAGACAATGTCCATTGTAAAAAGCACTATAGAAAAAAACTTTAACTTGAAATAAAGATCCAATCCAAGATCAATACTGTGGAAGGTTAAATTCAAGAACCATGAGGATGGATTTGCAGTGTAGTTAGTGTGAACGGTTTGTTATAATTTCATGGAACTACAATTGTCATGAACAAATTTTTTAATTCAAATGTCCATCAGTTAACAGTTAATAACCTCAACAATGATGGAACTCTAATAAAAGGACAGCATTCGGTGTATCCCAAACGCGTCTCAACGCAGCTTTACAGAGATAAAGGAGTTATAAAGTTGTATAAAAGAATGTATACGATTTTTCTTCTTCTTCTTCTTTTGCCTGCTCCATTTAGGGGTCACCACAGCAAATCATCTGTCTCCATACTACTCTGTCCTCTACATCTGTCTCTTTCAAACCAACTACCTGCATGTCTTCCCTTACCACATCCATAAACCTCCTCTTTGGTCTTCCTCTTTTCCTCCTTCTTGGTGGCTCCATCCTCAGCATTCTCTCACCAATATAACTCATGTTTCTCCTCTGCACATGTCCAAACTATCTCAATTATGCCTCGCTCACCTCTTCTCCATAACGTCCTACCTCAACCCTCATCACTCCTAATGAAAATTACAGCATCTTCAGCTCTGCCACCTCCAGTTCTGCCTCCTGTCTTTTAGTCGATGCCACTGTCTCTAAACCATACAACATCGCAGGTTTCACCACAGTCCTGTAAACTTTGCCTTTCACTCTTGCAGATACCCTACTATCACAAATCACTCCTACCACTCTTCTCCACCCACTCCACCCTGCCTGTGCTCTTTTCTTCACTGCTCTAACACTCTCTACATTACTTTGCACTGTTGACCCCAGGTACTGTACTTAAATTCATTCACCTTCATCACCTCTTCTCGCTGCACTGCCCTCCCTCTAATTCACACACATGTACTCTGTCCTACTCCTACTGACTTTCATTCCCCTTCTCTCCAGCGTGTACCTCCACCTCTCCAGGCTCTTCTCAACCTGCTCTCTACTCTCACCACAAATAACAATATCATCCGCAAAAATCATAGTCCACGAAGAACCCTGTCTGACCTCGTCCGTCAACCTGTCCATCACCACTGCAAACAGGAAAGAGCTCAGAGCCGATCCTTGATGCAATTTCACCTTTCACCTTGAACCAGTCTGTCCTTCCTACTGCACACTTCACTGCTGTCACATCGTCCTCATACATGTCCTGCACCACCCTCACATACTTCTCTGACACACCTGACTTTCTCATACAATACCACAACTCCTCTCTTGGCACCCTGTCGTACGCTTTCTCTAAATCCACAAATATTGATTATTGATATTAATTACAGTCCAAATGCATCCTCGAAGTTCTTGAGTTGCCCAGAATACATAAAGTAAATATGTATGGGTTACCTTTTAGGTCTGGTTTATCTCAAAGTTTCTTTCCTTAAACTATCTCAGGGAGTTGGACATTGTCTCTGGCTTGCATATTATGGATAAACACATAGAGAGCAATTTATGATGCAAAAATATACTTTTGCATTCTATTTATTCCAGTAAAGCTGCTTTGGAAGAAGGGCCATTGTTAAAAGCACCATACAGATCAAATGTAACTGAACTAAATTCTCGTATTGCTGGTGTCCTGTTAATTGATATAAAAGTTACTTGCGATAACTTCCCAGAGTGCCTCAAATTGCAAAAAAAAAATGCATGTAGTCAAGTTATCAGTTATGATTTTAGTTATTATAAGGATTAAATGTAAAAGATTAAATTAATTAAATGTGAAGTGTCTATTTGAGCATTATTCACATTCAAGGTTCGTGTAAAATGTTGGCTTCAACTATATAAAAAGAGATTTGATAGGAAAATAACAGCTTAAATTAGAAATTTCAACAGCAGACATTAATAAGATTGAATTGATTTATTAGTGAGTCTTTTCTCAGTACAGAGAAACTTGGTCTGGTCAGTGGTAATTACACTTAAAACAAATACACAGACAGGGATTAGGTTGGGAACCCTGATACACTATGAAGCAGCAGGAGTAGCGCAGAGCAGCATGTTTGAATGGAAGTACTGAATCCTGGACTGCGGTGAGAGAGCGGGCTGTTCTTTCAGGACACAAGGAGCACTCAGCCACGATACCTTGCATCTCTGCGGGGAAGCGGTGGCCACGCCAGCTTCACTGCAGTAACAGGTGTTTCTCCCTCCGGCACCAAAAACTCGACTTTGCCTCTTACTTCTCTTTCTCTTTGACCGGTATCACATCAAGTCCATGTCTCTTTCTTTCTCTCTCTCTCTCTCTCTTTCTCTCTCTCTCTCTCTCTCTCTCTCTCTCTCTCTCTCTCTCTCTTTCTCCTTCTCTCTCTCTCTCTCCCACTCGCTCTGAGTGATTGGCCACCTGGAGGATGACTAAAATACCACTGCATGAAGCCGGCAGTCACCCCTCAAACACTCACATGCACACACTACCTCTACCAGACCGGTTTCCATGGTAACCTCTATATCCCTCCGTTTCTTAATCTGATGCCTTTATTCCTTTGCACTGTAAGGATGAAGCCATGTGCATTCATGTATATTTTGTGTGTGTGTGTGTGTGTGTGTGTGTGTGTGTGTGTGTGTGTGTGTGTGTGTGTGTGTGTGTGTGTGTGTGTGCGTGTGCACAAGTGGATGCGTATGAGTGCATGTGTGCATGAAGGAAATGATATGGTGTGTTTTTTCCTCATTACCGCATTGGTTCGATCTAAGGCTCCGCAGATATTCACACTCACTGATATAGCAACACCTCAGTTTGTATGCCGAAGCCTCTGGCATGAGTACAGTATGTCACCCAGACCCATGCGAAGACGTGTGTGTATGTCTCTAGCCTCCTTGGGATAGGCATCTATTATTAGAAAGGCAGATCAGTTGAGTCAGGCAGGGACTTGGTGCCTAAATCCAGACCCCATGGGCAGCTTCCAAAACAGGACTCGGAAAGAAAATGACACTGCACCACAAAACAAACAAATAATGATATTCATAGGAAAATGTATAGTATTGATGCGCTATGCTAAAGAGCAGGGGAGCTAGTTTAATCCTTCCTGAGTCTTGCAGGAGCTGACAGTTGTACGCGCCTCTGCACAAAGTGCGGATTTAAGTTTTTCGCAAGAAAACGTGTGAAACCAAGCTAATTTTAATTTGTTACATCTGCTGCGGTGCAGACACACACACGCGTGTTTATAGCGGCCACACGGAAATACATACTCGGCCTGCGCACACAATCCCAGAGTAACACATCATTAACACTTCACTAAAAATCTGCTTTCATCACTTCCATTTAAGTCTTAATTTAGTTTTATATGAGGTGATGAAAGTGTGCATGCGTGTGTATGTGCGCGTGTGTGTTTTATTTAAATCACTGCTGAAATTGCAGTGTAGAATTATTACACTACAGAAAACCCAGCTGTTTTGGAAATCTCTTTCCGTAACGTTGTAATTCCTTCGTTCTCTGTTTGGCTGCAAAAAAAAAAGTGCATTTGTAAATTTAATTAAATTAAATAATAATAATAAAGATTTTGTTAGCATTTCAACTGTTTTTTGTTTTTAATTTATGTTCACTTTATATGTTCAATTCAATAAAGTTAAAGCCTTAGTTACTGTTTTTTCCTTGTTGCTTGGTTACTTGGTAAAAGTAACTTTACTATTAGTAACTGGTATTGGAGTTAGATTTTTTGTTGTTGTTGTTGTTGTTGTTGTGAATATTCCTTGAACAAAAGGACACCTGACCATAAGATTTGCTTTTTAAACATCCCATTCCACATGCATTCCCCATTTACTGTTATAATATTCTCCTCTCTTCTGGGAAGATGTTCCAATAGATTTTGGAGCGTGATTGTTGAGATTTGTGCATATTCAGCTGTAAAATTATAACAGAATTCTTTGTATTCTACAATCTGAATCCTAGGGTAGTTACAATCCATCACATTCTCTGGCTATGGACACATAAGTTTAGAAATTGTACAATTGTAATTAGGATGCTTAAATGACTGCTGTCACTTGTTGTCACTTGTTGTTTTATCTCAGGTCTTTGTACCTTGTGCAGTGACTGGTGGAGAGACAGAGGCCTGCAATCCAAACCACTGGCTATCCTGACTGGGCCAAGTGGCATGAGTGTGGGAACAACCCCTCGCTACAACGTTGTGTCATCGTGGGAGGAGGACATTCAACGCCACGGCAACATGCCTGCCCTCGGAAATGGCTTTGGAAATGGTAAGATCCAGACCCGGCGGAAACCACGCGTCCGCTTTGTTAACAAAACCGGACAGTGTAACGTCAACTTCTCGCACATGGAAGAGCAATCGCAGCGCTACTTGGCTGACATCTTTACGACCTGCGTGGACATCCGTTGGCGCTGGATGTTTTTTCTCTTCTCTCTTGCTTTCATTTTGTCCTGGCTGGCGTTTGGTTTTATCTTCTGGCTCATTGCCCTTGCACACGGTGACTTTGACAGAACCTCCAGTGAAGACTTTACACCCTGCATCATGCAGGTCAACAGTTTTGTGGCAGCTTTCCTGTTCTCAGTCGAGACCCAGACCACAATTGGTTACGGCTTCCGCTGTGTGACAGAAGAATGCCCGCTTGCTGTCTTAATGGTTGTTGTGCAGTCTATTTTGGGTTGCATCATTGACGCTTTCATGATTGGTGCCATCATGGCCAAAATGGCTCGGCCCAAAAAGCGTGCGCAGACATTGCTGTTTTCACACAACGCCGTCATAGCTTTGCGAGATGGAAAGCTCTGCTTGATGTGGCGTGTAGGAAATTTGCGCAAAAGTCACATTGTCGAGGCTCATGTAAGGGCACAACTGATCAAGCCAAGAGTGACGGAAGAAGGCGAGTACATCCCAATTGACCAGATCGACATCAATGTTGGCTATGACCAAGGCACCGACCGCATCTTCCTTGTTTCTCCTCTGACCATCATCCATGAGATAAACGAGGAGAGCCCGCTGTTTGGAATCAGTAAACAGGACCTGGCCAGTGAAGACTTTGAGATTGTTGTGATCCTCGAGGGCATGGTCGAGGCCACGGCGATGACGGCTCAGGTGCGCAGCTCTTACCTGTCCAGCGAAATCTTGTGGGGGCATCGCTTTGAGCCGGTTGTGTTTGAGGAGAAAAACCATTACAAAGTAGACTTTACGCACTTCCACAAGACTTACGAGGTGCCCTCCACACCACGTTGCAGTGCCAAAGACATTGAGGATAGCAAGTCATTGCACTCCGCTGCTAACTTCTGCTACGAGAACGAGTTGGCATTCTGCCAGGAGGACGAGGAGGAGGATGGTATTAGGGGGATTTTGGGGACTGAGATGGAAACCTTGTCTGCCAGCCTGAACTCTGACCAGAGATCGCACCATAAAGAGTCAGAGATATGATCTCTGACCTGACTAACCATTGGCATTCACCTCTAAAAATTTTATTTAAACGTAGCCCCAGTCTGTAACCTTTAGTTTTGGCTCGAACTGACAGAGACAAAGCAAAGCAAGTGCCAATATGAACCACTCACCCTGCTGACCTAGCGCCATGGTGTAGTCAAGGGGCAGGTGATGTTATGTTCATGACTGTTGCTGGATGGCCTTCCTGTAGGAAAAACAAACTTGAAATAGGATTCCTCGTTTTATGCTGTAGTTTTGCAGTGATAGCTTTAAGTGATATCATAATGCAATACCGAGCTATCCTGGGTGCCAAATTTGGTCAGACGTTCATCTTATAGGTACAGGTGATACCTTTTTTTGGCTTTTTTATTTTTCACTTAAACCCTGGAAATATAGATTTATCAAACACTCTTCAGCACAGTAAATAACAGCGATCCATTTTGTTTCATTTGACTCAAAGCAATAAGGTTAGCTCTTTAGATCAGCTTTTAGATCACTGTTTTTTCTTATATACAGTATATATGTTGAAATGCTACAACATACATACAAACATTTGTATGTTGTAGCACTACAGACACTTACCAATATTATTAATTCCGGTGTTTTTTAAATACATTTTTTTCCATCCCAAGAAAATACTGAATTGCTATTATTTAAAAAAACAACAAGATGGCACCCAGGCTAGCAGATAGTTAGAAAATTTAGTGTCTTATATCTTCAGATGTGTGTATATTAATCATTGTGTGTGTGTGTGTGTGTGTGTGTGTGCGTTTTAAAGGTCATCATTTTTCCAGGAACAATTTATCCTCCACACACAGGCAACACATCTGACTACACACCCGTTCATGCTCAGGATGCACTCTCTTGCACAGAGGAAAAATATCGATACAAGTTTGTTACTTTTAAGTAGGACTGTTTGACTGCACATAAATTATGATATAGTGCAAATGATTGAGCAGGATTTTTATTATTTCTGTAGTTTGAACACTATGCTGGATACGTTTTGAGCTTCAAGCTTTATTGAAGGCTGCTTGCACAATAATTAAAAATAACAATATCTGAAAAAAAAAGACATCAGGGTAACATATACATACTCCTGAAATTAAAACCAAATCAATCTGGGTTATAAATATCTACATTTTGCGACTCTGAGGTATTAACCAAGCCTTAAAGACAATGAGCAGGTCTCATTGGTTAAAGGCTTATTCGTGTATAAGGGCACAGTGCAATATGAAGCATTACACTTCTTCTGAATGGTGAGAATGTCGATGATGATGACGATGATGATGATGATGATGATGATGATGATGATGATGATGATGATGATATGCTTAAAAGTCTACATCTGAGTGTTGAACCTGTCAAACTGGAGGATTGTGGAATATCTGAAATGTGTAAAACATTCAGACAACATATTCACATATTCTCTGAAGGTTCCCTTATGAGAAAAAAATACCTATATTTTTTTCCCCATTTATGATCATATTGTGCACTCACATATGACTATATAGTGAAACATGTGAAGGTGCATTTCAACTGATTCAAGTATGCATGTGAATAATGTGACCACAGGTCAAGTAAAAAAGAAAATCACACATGCATATGAAAGAATCATGTGTAGAATATCACATGTGAATCACTAAAGAACATGAAAATACGAAAATTTTGGGGGCGGAGACGAATTTGAAAAATAATATTCATTAAAAAAAACATGTGAATCGCTTACAGGAATCATATGTGAAAATACAAACGATGTGGCAAAATCACACGTAAATGCTTATGAAATCACATGTGGAAATAAATAAAACAAAAAACTCATGCAACTCTCTTGAAGAAAATCGCACGAGAATCATTTTTTGAATAATATCTGAAAATGATATTGTAATAAAACAGCACACATAAATTGTTTAAGAAAAATCCCATGCGGAAATGAAGGAATCATAAAAAATCGGGTTAATCATTTAATAAATCATGTAAAAAAAAAAATCACGTAAACATTTTTTTTTACATAAATAAATAAACAGTACTTGGTAAAATCCAAATGTGAAAAATGTGTGAACACGATACATAAAGCGAGTAACTTTCACACACGTGTCATTTTTCACACGCGAACCATGTGATTAGTCAACTTCTGGAAGGGTTATTAGTAACACAGTCCCACACACTCCCAACTATTGCAGCTATTATTGCAGAGCGTGATGACGATGATGATGATGATGAAGATGATGAAGATGATAATGATAATGATGATGATGATCTCCCAGATACCTCATTCTCTTTTAAAAAAATGAGACAAAGATCGGGGAGGGCCGTGAACTACAGCAACTACTCGTGACACAAAGGAGAAATAAATGAGCACAGAGTTCACCCACTCACCCCATCCATCACTTCTCTCTGTGGGAGAAAGCGAGTGCGCCTGATTAAATAAAGAAGGCATTATGTAAGATAATTTTAATAAATTAAACGTCTTGCAGAGACAGATTACAAACCAGGCTTGTTCTCTGAAAAGCGCAAAGGCAGAGAAGCACCAGGCCTTATGTTTATTCTTACCAACCTTTAAATCGGTTCGCTACTAGGAACATTTTGTATCTTGAAGTGATTATATACTTATATTACAACATTCATTCCATAAGACTTATCATGTCTTTCTTCTTCCGATCCCATTAGTACATCATAGCTAAAATTTTGACCCTCTAGTTAAACAACCCGAGACAATATTTACATAAGACCAATTTCTTAATTTCTTCAATTATTTGTCCCAGTCAGGGTTGTTATGGAATCCTAGAGCTTACTTCAGGAAAACTGGGCACAAGGCAGGAATACACTTTAGACAGGACATCAGTTCATCTTGAGCACCTTCTGCCATGTTTTTGGGAGGTGAGAGGAAACTAGAGAACTTGCTAAAAACTCAGAGAGACATCGAAAGAAGTCGCAAAACTCCACACAGACAGTAACCTGAGCTCAGGATAGAACCAGGATTGAACCCCAGAGTTGTCAGACAGCAACGCCATCCATGGCACAGATAAATCAAATGCTAAATACACTTTTATAAAAAATTTATTTTTATAAAGGAGTTAAGTTATTTTTTTCTTTTTAACCCCACTCATGCTGAGGAATCCGCCCACTTTGGTTTGCACCTATGACAGTTTTGAATGGTATTTTTGGTTTCAACATTCAAGCTAGAAGGAAAAGTAAAATGTAGGATTAAAAAATTTATTGAATGCACTAAAGGTGCTACGTCCAACATGCACACGTTGATCAGGCTTTTTTTTGTTAACAAGTTTCATATCTGACTGCTCACTTATTTCTTTTTTGGTCCCATAAAAGTAAACTTTCATATCCAACGTTTTGCTGATCAAACCTGAACAGACGAAGGCTGCATATGGTAATGAAAAGGTTACGAGGATTTGTACAAAGAACTTGACGCTCAGGTTTATTCGTGTTCTTCCCCACACATTTACACATGACATTTTCCCGTCGTGTGTCAGTCGGTTCAACCATCTGTGAAATGCTCCTTAAAATAACATAATCAGAATCAGAGACAGACACATTAGCCAAATGTTAAAGCCTGTGAAAAGTAGCCACTCTGCAAATGCTGCTACAGAGACAATCACTCAGACACAAAGCCTGTACATCCACAGAAATTACCTAAAGGTTTAAGAGCAATTTAAAGTCACCACAGTGGATTATAAAGGGACTATATGTCTATGCATATTCATATAATAGAAAAAATAGATATTTACGCTTTATGGCAGAGGATGATGATAAGATAAATATTAGTGAATACAGTGTGAAGTTTTTTTAATCACCCAATTTTCATAATCTATCCATCTCACACTTAGATTCTAGACTTACATATACCCATGCCCACTGGTCACTACCTATTTATTCTACACTCTTCTATTGCATACAAATTGATATCTATGGACATTTTGACACACAAATGATCTAAAAGCCACAGTAAAATCTGCAAGATGTTTATTGATTTAGAGTTATCACTGGAAGTCATACTGCATTTTAGAGAAATGAAGCATAACTGTAAAAAAAAAGACGAAAGATTATTATTTTAAACGACCGTTGAAATTAATCCAAATGACACATGATTCGCATAATATAATGCATGAAGTTGTAGGTCATCTCTGGGGTTTTGGTTTTTGGTTTTTTTAAAGTCATAGATGTCTTCCATGAGGATTTAAAATGTACATATTTACTTTTGTATTTTAAGAGCCCTCTAAAAATACACTGGATGCAAAATGATGTCTGAAATTAAAACAGGATATAGTGAACCTGAGAAAAAATGGTGCATTTGTGGTCTTTTAACGTCTGTAAATGTGTGTGTGTGTGTGCGTGTGTGTGTGTGTTTCTCACATGGTTGCATAACTTGTTTGCTTTGAGAGTCTAAATCCCCTTCAATTTTCTTCATATGTATATATAGTGTATGTGCTGAGTCAGAAGTTTTTCTTTTTGGGATGTGGCTATGCTATGTTCAGAAGCACATACACAATTGATAAATTAAATCAATCGATCAAATGTTCTAAAACAATTCTCATACAACGGCCATCAGCAACATTATTTTGTTTAAACACAAAATCTGATTCTGTACCATTTCCTTCACATTTTCTAGATTTTATCTGTTTATTAATACAATGATCTGCAAAAGAGCTTACAAAGCGATCATGAACTTGCCAGGGAGACTGCCAAGAGACCTACTGCAACATTAACAAAGCTACAGGAATATCTGACAAGTACTAATTACTCTCTCAGAATATTCATATGATGGGTCTGTGGGGTAGGGAGGCTAGAAGGAAGCCCTTTCTCACAAAAAAATGAAAGAAATTCATAATCATTCGAAACCATGTGACAAAATGTGTTGTGGTCTTTAAAACTAATTTAAAAAGGTATAATAATTCCATATTTCCATTTGTATGTTTGGGGAAAAAAAGAAAGTTAAGACCGTGCTGTAGCATTATGGTGGTAATATGGTTTAGGGCTGCTTTTCTTCAACTGGGGCTTATCAAGTTGAAGGAATCTCAAGTAACTTCAAAATATCCTGGTGTCTGCTGGTAAGATGAAGTTAAAAAAGGAATTTCAACTTACTGCTTAACTGAATCCAACCAATAATCTGTGGGGTGACCTGAAGCATGCTTTGTAGTTGCCCTGACAATTTAATGGATCTAGATTTCTTTCCACGTTTTCCCCTTATAATGTTACAGACAGTATTTAAAAATTTTGTATTTAATTTATTTGTATTTTTATTTTAATTTTCCAATGAGGGTGGAAATTTTCTGACCTGATTTTTCTTTTTTACATAACCATTCCACACCTACATGTTCAGAGTCATTGAAACTTTACAATTCAGCACGTATTATTTACATCACAGTGTGCTGTGTTTAACTATTAAAACTATTACCAATAGTAAATCCAATGTGTGTGTGTGTACATCATTAAATCATTAAGAATCGATTGTAGAAACCAACTCACTGGAGTTTACATGCTTAATGATATCCTAATGGTCCCTATTGTTAACTAGCAAACACCAACACCTGCACTACAAGTAGCCAAAAGTGTTCTTTTGGTTTTTAATAGTATCTGATTTTTTTCCTAAATTCAGTGCAATACCGGGACAAGATTTTTCCAGAACACCAGACACGTCACTTCTGAAGTAATATCCGTATTGTGTTTCCTGTTATTTAGGAGCAGCACTAATTTCTGCAGAGTATGTTAACAAATCATTTAATACATTATATGATAATACAACATACAAGTAATTTAATGATAATGTAAGAGGGCAAATATCCTCATTTATTAGTTTGAAAAAAATAGAAATGGCACACTGTAAAATATTTAATTGTAATTTAGAAGGATGTTGCATAGTTCTGTGGGGATTTGGTTTGGGTTAACAGCTGATGGTTTGTATGGACTTTTGTAGTGGAATCCATTTGACTTGTTTACTTTCCTGCTGCTACTTTAAGAAACCATGTAAAAGTTTATAATTGACAAAGATTGAACAAAGCTATTTTAACAAAATGATGGAATTGTCTATATGGAAAAGTTTTATTTAGGTTATGTTTTAATTTTGTTTTGGTGTCTGCCCGTAAAAATCAAATAGTAATAAAAGTCAAATGCAAGTGAGTCTAATACACTTTATAACTTTATACACACCATAATACACATGTGTACATGTGTATTACAATACATATGTGGTATAAAGTGAGTATAACTAATTTACTCACTTTATACCACACCATACTGCACATGGACACTTTAAGGACAATCACACTAAATCACTTTAATTTGCACTGTCAATATCTGCCATACGCATCCATCCCCATCCAGATTCATGTATATACATATATCTTCTATATTTTCTATAGTTTACACTTTTTTATTTGTCTACTTCATTTTTTATCCTTAAATTCTATTCCTTGTTTTATGCTTAAATGTTGGAAAGTCGTACAAAGCATTTCACTGCATGTCAGACTCTGTATGTATGTGTATGTGACAAATAAAATTTGAACTTGAACTTGAGCATGTAGAACATCAAGTTGCTTTGAAAAAGTGTGTCTTTGTGACAGAAGCCTCGTCAATGCAGTGGTCAGATCCTGCCTGTCAAAATGTTATCAAGACTATCCTCAAGTTAGGTAAGAGTATTTAGAAGACAGCGTTTAAAAGTTTAAATAATGGAAATCGTTCAAGTGAAAGATGTCAAGCATGACATGAGTGACATTTAACCTCATGCTGATCAAATGTGATAACTCGTTTCATGTTGTGAATTTATAATTCTCGACAATTTGGTAATAATTTTGTTTATTCTCAATAATAGATTAGATAGAAATTTGAAAATGGCAAGTTGTTGATGTGTCATTCTGTGGATTTGGATTCAAGAGCAAGGCATAAAAGACAAGGACGAACACTGAAACTGATCCATGTGAAGCACAGTAAACATATTCAGGTTCTATAAATACACTCCTATTTTTTTTCTAGTTCAGTTCAGTTCAGTTCAGTTCTATTCTATTCTATTCTATTCTATTCGGTTATTTCCATAGCACTTTTCACAATGTTAATGTCAAATGTCACAACTGTCTGAAAGCAGCTTTACAGAATAAATTATAGAACACAATTCACTTATATATAAATTATTAATACTATATATTTAAATTCTAATTACTACAAAATTTCTATGCACATATTTGTATATAAAATCATAAAAAAATCAACATATTTCCCTTATTTTTTATTAATATTTGTTAACAAACTTCTTGTTTTTGTTTGTGTCAGTGTACTTGGCATTAAAACCTGTATTGCATTGTAATTACAATTGTAATGTAAAGGACAAATGCAAAATGGAAACTATTTAACTGTTCTTCAGAATATCTTTCATTATAGAAAATATTTTTTTTGTTTTCCCAAACTCCCACACATGCATTACATTTTTGTAGATGCAGACACCAGACCATCATGTCAATATGTATTTGTAGAACATCCCATTCCAGGTCCTGCTTTATATCTGGGAAGGCTTTCCTGCTAGATATTGGAGCATGGCTGTGGGGATTTCTTCTTATTCAGACACAAAAATATCAGGGATACCGGGCGCTGATGTTGTTTGTGTAGGCCTTTGGTGCAGTCAGCATTCTAAATTCGTCTTCCTTTCCAAGTTTGGCCAAGCATGTCTCTGTGGAGCTTGCATCGTGCACATTGCCATTGTCTTGAAGGAAAAAGTTTGGTCTTTTTAGTCGCAGTGAAAGGAAACTGTAATACATTAGCATTCTAAGATATTGTAGGAAATCCTCTTCTGCTAACATTGTGACAACAGTTTGAGGATAGCTAAAGTTTGTTCATATAGTGCATATTGGAAAGGCAGATACTGCAGAGTGGTGCTGTCAACAGTAACAGTAGGCCTGTCATTGCCTATTAAAATCACTACTGTGTTCACTTTACAATTCCAAGTACACCCACGTAAATATGGGAGTAAAAAAAAGCTAAAAAAAAATGAAGAAATCCACTGTCAGGAAAGAAGGACCTTCTCTAAGCTGTTTTCTGATGAACAGGCCGAAAGCTCTTAATGCTGTGGGTGAGTGTATGAGCTCCAGAGTCCTCGACAGAGAAATGAGCCTCTGGCTAGACTAAATTGAGGTTAGAGGTACAAAATCACAACCCAGGTAGAGACCACTTACATAAAAGACTGACATCCAAAGACGAACTGAAAGCTTAGCTCACTTTACTTGAGCATCTCAGCAGACCTGGAGACAATCACAGAGCTAATCGTGGATCTCTGTTTTCGCTCGAACCATGATTATATTTTCTGCTGGGCTTTTTTTTCTTCTCCCCCTCAAACCAAATAAGGTTAGACAGAGCTGTTTTCATTTGTTAACTGTCATTCAGAAAGATGCTGGCATCATGAGCAGACATGGCTATTGAACAACATCAGCCTTGTAATTATCGCAGATCTAAACGTAATATATTTCAACTGTCAGTACGCAGGGTAATGGGGAGAAGAAAAAAAAAAGATGTCAAGTAAGGAGGAAAAAATAATAATAAAAGACCTGATGGAAAGATAGCCGGTGAGTGACATGTACTGATATCGAAACATGTTGCCATGGGAACGCAAATGCCCTAAAAGAAGAACTGAAGAGCGTGGACATTGTAGTCAGCAGAGACAGAGAGAGAGAGAGAGAGAGAGAGAGAGAGAGAGAGAGAGAGAGAGAGAGAGAGAGAGAGAGAGAGAGAGAGAGTGTGTGTGTGTGTGTGTGTGTGTGTGTGTGTGTGTGTGTGTGTGTGTGTGTGTGTGTGTGTGTGTGTGTTCTGGATTGTCATCTCTAAAATTAATCAATGTTGTCCAAACTCCTTGTAATGAAGATATCAGTGCTTCAAAGCAATATGAATTATTCATCCCTAATTACACATACACAAAGCAGAATTCAGAAATTTAATCAAGAAGCACACACAACTGGCCTTTCTCACACACACACACACACACACACACACACACACACACACACACACACACACACACACACACACACACTTGTTCTGCTCATTCCTTTATCGCGCACACCTACAAAGACCTAAATCGCGACATAAACCGATATAAGCAAAACTAAACAGTGCACAAAACGCTACAGATTTAGATCCAGGTCTCGTCAGTGTAAAGCTAGCAGGCCTGGGAATTACACCGAGCTCCTGTAACGCGTGTCCTCGTTCTTTCAGCAGTTTCTGAAAAGCGGTACAAGGCGGTCCATGCAGCAAAATCCTCTGTGTTAAATTATCACCTACTGTGCTCAGATAAGACCAGCTGGACTCAGATGTAGCAAATTGTTAATTTAACACTCTAGGTGTTAGGATTTGCCTGTGTACATCTACATAAAGCATCAGCGCGTTCTCCAAGACATGAAATAATAAGAAGTGTCGTGCCGACCGAGAGTTATGTAGGCCAACCTTCTAACTTCCGAGCTGCAGTCCCAACGTAAGTATATTGTTACTCTTAAATTGCCTAAAACATAGTTTATTCATAAGGAAGAAAACGTGTTCGTGAATGTTTTTCATTTTATAAAATGACAAGCAAAGATACACATTGACAAAACTTGACTAGCTAGCTTAATCAACTAGCTAAACTGCTAGCATGAACTCATTTAGCAAATTTAACGTTAACTTAGATAAACATAATTCTTTGGGTGTGAAATTTTTCAAGGCAAATATTTTATTTTTACCCAGAAAAAAAAAGGAAGAAAGAAAAAGTTTAAATCCTGTGTGATTTGTAGCGAGAACTGAAGGTCAAAAGGAAAAGGTCAGGCGCGCAAAGTTACCTAGTTAGCGAGTTACTAGGGGTGGAGTATTTTCCACTCTTGATCTGCTCTGACAAAATATAAAGGTTTCTAAAGATATTTGCTTCTAATGTGTTGCTCAACAAGCTCACAGCAACATGACTAAATTTTGTAAAATTAAGCTTAAGCACTGATACGTTGAAAGTCAATAAGGTCAATAACTAGAGCTTCTCATTTGCATCACTTGAAAGCCCACCCTATATAACAGTCCTAATTAATAAAATCATTGGCTCAGACACTGGCCACTCATTTAATTCAGTTTAATAAATGTTTATTAGTCTAGCACTTTTAACAATGTACTTTGTCTAAAAGCAGCTTTATAAAGATAAAGCGGTTGAAAAAGAGTGTAAAAGTTTGTTCCTTATAATTGTAAGTCTGTTCCTAATGAGTGAGCAAGTGGTGACTGTAGCAAGGAAAAACTCCCTGAGATGGCACGAGGAAGAAACCTTGAAAGGAACCAGGCTTGAAAAGGAACTCCTCCTCATCTGGGTGAAACCGAAAGTCCATTCATTACAGTTCAAAGTGTCCAGTGATTAATTGCAACCTGTGGTCCTGAGCCATTGTAGTAGACTGTAGATAATAAATACAGTCCAAATGCATCCTCAAAGTGGATTTGCTCAGATATTTTATGGATCTTTAGACTGTTCATGTGGAACCATAACCAGCTGCACAGAGTAGTCTCCAGTTGAAGAGAACTCCATCCAGAGGTAGGGCGTTGGGATGATTAAGGTAGATCCAAAGAGCAGAACGGGACAGGAAAACTGGTTACTGATAAAGCTGGTCAACAAGCCAAATGAAGTTGGTCAACAAGTCAAATGAAGCTGGTTAACAAGTCAACCTGCTCTGTCTCACCCTCAACCCTACAGTGATTAATATCTTATCTATTATCGTATTCACTAGTTTTGAATTCAAATATTTGCAAACACGTCATTTATTTCAACACTTCTCTGCCCCATCTATGTTTACTGAGACTTTCTGATTCCATAATCAAGTTGTTCAACTCGTACAGTTGGCATACGGTCTCCGTGTAATTATAGATGCAGTGCGCCATCTACTGGGCATGTTATACTTTCTTTTTTTTTTTTTTTTGACCGAATGAGGAAATAAAACGAGTCAATGAACAAATCAAAGAGATCTGAATATGAAAGAAAGAAAAGAAATAAAAACAACTCAAAAAATAGGTTAGATTTTGTGTTTTCTTGCTATTCTGCTTCAGGCAATTATATAATCCTGCAAAAAGAGAACAAATGGGATGATTTCAGCTGCCCAGGTGCAATACATTGAAGTATACAGGGACTCAAGGAGACTCCAGGGAATGGAAATGTTCTGGATCAGTGAGCCAAAATTCCCATCAGAGGAACTGGATGCATCCATCTGTCATTAGTCTGACACTATTTTGTGATTGTAATGTGATGAGAAGGCACAATTTAAGTATATAATTAATTTAAACGCTATGCACATAAGCATATCTAAATGGTTAACTACTGATCAGTTTGCTTTACAGTCTAATGTAATGGAGTATTTAAATCTCTCTAAGCCACTCACTGTGAGACTGAGAATTCTTTCTCGATGTTTGCCTGCAGATGAAAAGCCGCTTTTGATCTGCACCTACTCTGGTGCATTAATACAGCATGAGCACATTATTATCTCCTTCAACTAAGAGTGAGAATGTAATGTGACATGGCTACTAGTGGGATTACTAGAAGATATATTCAGGCAATATTCTAGGAAGCTCCATTAAATATTGAAATGATAATCCTTTATCCCCAAAGGGGCACAAGACAAAGCAGAGAAGATTCATTGTATCCACAGAGACCCTGAGGGAACAAACAAGGGATGAGGGATGGGAGTTTCACCAAAGAAAAGAGGCCATAGGGGGCAAGAAAGTATCCCAGAAATGTGAGCAAAACACCAGGGCACATAACTTTGAATGCATGCCAACATGTCTACTGTCTTGTGTACAGTGAAATCAGGTTTTGAGTTGAATCAACCAATGTGCTTTTATTGTGATTTAAACCATATATACAGCTGGTAAAGTAAAGAATGAAATGAAACTACATTTCATCCTGATCGCACATCCCTTTGGAAAAAAGCATTATTAAGGAGAATTGCTTTTGACTCCACATTTGGGGAGAAAATGAAAGAAAGGGGAAAAAAAGGGTGACAGTTGTAGTATACAATCACATATTTAAAATGTGCATTGACTGTTCAGCAACTCATAATTGACTCTTCTTATTTGCTTGTTTTACAGTTAAGATTGGATTAACCATGGAAGCTTTATTAGCAGAAAATCAAGAACTTCAGCTGTATACATTCAAACCACACATGCAGTTCGAGATAAAAGGAAACACCAGTGTGTGCCAAATGAATGACCCCAAAATAGCAGGATTCCTATTTATGAAATATAAAATTTATTAATACAATATATGGACAAATCTATTGGGAAAACTGACACTTCCAGCCAAACTGTTATCACAAAGTATAGGGTGTCATTCAGTGTGGTAGCATAACTGAAATAATGAACTTGTAGACAAAACCACGTTCCAGCATGACAATGCGCATGTGCACAAAGTCAGCTCCATGAAGATATGGTTTACAAGGGGTTGGAGTGGAAGATCCTGAGTGGCCTGCTATAGAATGAATTAGAATGTTGGCTGCACCTCAGGCCTCCTCAACCTACATCAGTATCTGACTTAACTAAAATCCTTGTTGCTGAATGAGCCCAAATCTCCACAAGCACACTCTAAAATCTAGTTGAACATCTTCTCAGAAGAGTGTAGTTTATTATTGCAGCAAAATGTGGACTGGAATGCTCCTAAAGCACACATGAACCTTATAGTGAGTTGCCTACAAACCTTTGTCCAAATACAGTAGTGTACATTAAAGTAGGTTTCAATTATATATACAGTGGAACCCGGTTATGTCGATGTCCTAGGAGGTCGCCAAAAAGCATCGAGATAACCGATGATCGAGATAAACGAAAACCAATATGGCGGCAGTATATTAACGTGCTTGAAATTTCTTTATGTACATGATGTGCGTTAATAAATGAGAATGTGCATGCACGTGTTTTTGGAGGGTTTTTTTACACAACAGCGTTGCCGCGATTTGTTTGATGAAGGCATGCTATAAAAATACATACAGTACATGTTTATCTGTCAGGAATCCACCTGCCACGCCCCCTTCGGCCCCCTTCAGCGTGTCAGGTGTTTTCTCGGCCGCTTTCTCTGAAGCTCCCGGCTTTAATCGCGCACATATGGTGCTCGTTTATCATCATCACCAGCTCCTATTTAAACTTCCACACTCTCACTGTACGTTATTGTTGGTATATGTTGGTTCACGGCGGTCGTTGTTATCGCGCATGCGTATCCCGGTACGTGTCTTCCCACCGGCACTCTCTCACCGGCTGCGCTTTTCTTCCCAAAGCCCATCGCGGATTCCCCCCCGATCCTGCCGGTGTTCATTCTATGCTTTTGCTGCTCATCCCACTTCCTCCCGTGTGCTGTTCAGCGCTCGAGATAAGTGGGTTCCACTGTAATGTAATTATATATATATA
This sequence comes from Silurus aristotelis, assembly GCF_946808225.1. NCBI lineage: Eukaryota > Metazoa > Chordata > Actinopteri > Siluriformes > Siluridae > Silurus > Silurus aristotelis. Next base: position 7,503,353 of record NC_139590.1, read on the forward strand.
TATATATATATATATATATATATATATATATATATAAATAATATATTAGCTCCAATGTAACCATGGATTATTAGCATTAAAATTCAACAATGCCCAATATCAATATATTTGCACAAGTGTCACTACAATACTTAACAATAAAACTAATATTTAATGGACAACATGGACTAATCCATTTTAAATGGTCCATGTTTTGTCACACAACTGATTGGCCAAGGAACCAAGTGGTGTTCTGGTTTAGACATTTTTTAGAAAAAAAATTAAAAAAGAAGAACGTAAAAGCAGCTGAAGACTTCCTTTATAAAGGAGCTCTGAAAAAAATAGGTTTTCTGTTCTTGTCTCAAATATGTCGAAAACTTTTATCTGTGCCAACTGAACATGTGGTAGAGTTGAGGTTGAAAAAAAAAAAACACTGCATGAAAGAGCTCGCCAACAAAGAAACTACAGCTTCTGAAGAGGAAGATACTTTTAAAAAAAAAAAGGTAGACAAATAACACATTTTGCATACACGTTTTATTTCATTAAAAATGTCAGGTTAAAGAGATAATTCTATTTCAAATAAACTAAAAGAATCCCTATAAAAATGTATTACAGCAAATTTGTCAACAAAAACCAGGGACAGTAGGGACAGAACAAAGAAAGATCTCAGCATCATTATATATATATAATTATATATATAGCAAATAAAACAAATGAAGCCCATTACCTTTATGTATAAATATAAACAATTTAAATTAAGCCCTTTATACAACACACACACACAAAAAGTGCACACATACAAAGACACAATCAGATCTTTCGATTTTGCTGCCCTATTCAAAAAGCTTCACCCTCTCCTGAACAGAGAGATGTTCCCTCAGACTCTGAGAAAGGAAAAACAGAGTTCGACTCATTTCATTCTCCTGTAAATGACATTTGTTTTACTTTGCTGTAAAATACGTCTCAGGGTTCTAACCTTGGATCTGGTTGGTTGGTTTGGTTTTGTACAGTTCTTCAGGAAGTCAGGATTACTTTTTGACTTCATCAAATCTACAATTATAACATGCACATGATTAATATTTTTGTGTTTTCTTGTAGGCATGCAAAGGTTTATGGGCGCGTTTACCATAACTTTGGCTCCGTTGCCTGAAAGTCTCGGCACTGTGCTTAACGCGGGTTGTTTCACATTTGACCCCTGAAACACTCAACTCATTGAGCAGTTTCTTACAATGCTGAAAAACACAATCGAATAAGAAACCCAGACAATGTATTTAGTAAACACACATGTACAGTGTCCACTTAACAGCAGAGAGACAGAATTCAGCAAATTGAAATGAAAAAGAAATTCGAATATTACTCTGTTGGCAGCCTGCAGCTCCTCCTTTAACGAGCTGATTTCTTGCTTCAGACACTGAATTTCTGACTCCTTCACTCTTAATGCCACCTACGAACACACAAGTAGTTTTCTATTTGCAATGTCAGGCCTAATCTACGGTACTTAGTTGGAGCCAGGGTTAGCCAAAATACCAATTCCAAAACTCAAATCCCCTTACAAATCATGTATTAATCTACAAAATAATGAAAACAATTCACAATATAATAGTTACAAAATTAATATCCATGTATAATAGAGCAGTAGTATAATTGTGCATTTTTCTTTTTTAGCGGTTGTTAGAAACAAGAAAAAAAAAAAAAAATGTATAATGCTACACTGGGTGAGGGTTAGGATGTGCTCTATTGTGTTATATGACTCATTATTGGGGCATTTTATGGCAATTAGAGGGGAAATATTAAGCAAAACTTCCAAGCAGGAAATGTGAAATCTCAAGAGGCGAAGGTATTGAAAATGGTAGCAAAACTATCTACCTTATTCATGCCAGCAAATCCTAAACTGTACACACACACACATACTGAGATTTTGGGTCACCCAGATAAGGGTGGGTTCCCTTTTGAGCCTGGTTACTTAAGGTTTTTTCCTCATACTATTTTGAGGACTGTTACATACATACATTACTGTATTAACTTAGAGGATAAACTTTTATTGACTGATTTATAACTTAAAAATGTATATTCATAATCTATTTACCTCTGTAAAGATGCTTTTGGCATAATGTCCATTGTTAAAAGTGTCATACAAATAAAATTAAATGGAACATAAAAAAAAATAAATAAATAAATAAAAAAAAGTGGACTTGCTATCTGATAACAGCCCGTTCTTGTGCTTTATTCTACTCATACCTGCAATTTCACTATAATTTACATATATCATTAATTCTATATTTTTTTGTTTTATAAAATACACAAATACAATATAGTTAAATTTAATGTTGTAGAATATCTGGAAACATCTGTTATCACTAACGAATATAAGCAGTTTTTTATATATAAAAAAAAAAAAACTGCTAGAACAAGAAACTACAGAAAACAAATTTACAATCCTGTTACTGTTACAAAAAACTGAATTTGAACATGCCTTACAAAGAAATGCTAAACATCCCTTCTCAGGAAATGTTCCCATGTAAGTTGAATTAGCACATTATAAAAAATAAAAAAAAAGGTGTGATATTTGATGTAGATGAACTGTCCGAGGCCAGCTTCTAACCATTTCGGTCAGTCCTGTGCTTTAATTACCACTGAAACTTATAAATTATGCTTCATCATATATCAAGTGTGTGAGGTAAATAACTAAAGGATTTTACCTCCAGCTGAATTACATCTTTGCCCTGAGAGAGCTCTGCTTTATCCATGCCTCCATTCATAGGGGAGTGCATTAAGGAGAGTTCAGCCACCAAGTGCTTATTCAGCTCCTAGGGTGAAAAATCATACACACACGATTTATTAGACAGTTTTGGTGTCTGGTTTTTCTGCTGCAAAAAACAGATAATCCTTAAACCATTACAAAAACCAGACATTATGTCCACTATATTTCCATCCAGGATGTGGTTCTTCTGTAAACTGTAACCACACAATTGTATAGGATGTCTTTGGATGCAGAAGAATTACATGTTCCCTTCTATGAGACCCAAACCTGTTCCAACATGAACATGCCCTTGTACATGAAGCTAGCTCTATTAAGATATGGTTGACGTGTTCGAGTGGAAGATCTTTAGAGGACTGCTACTCAGCTCTGACCTTAATCCACCTGAACACCTTTGGGATGAATTAGAATGACTTTACTAACACCTTAATGGCTAAATGAGCACACTCCAAAATCTAGTGGAACATCTTTCTAAAAGAACTGAGGTTATAATAACAGCACAGTTATAGTTCAGGTGTCCACAACAAACTTTGTGTCCATATAAATTATGTTCCTAATACACATACTAATATAATGTCAATATTCCTAATGTACAGTTGATTGTAGGTTGTAATTCTGCTTTCAAAACATATTCTCCATTCAAAATGAACACACAGCACATGATGTCTTACATGAGATTGGTCACTAACTCTGGTTCCTTGCCTTGAAAATAGCCAAGGTGAATAGGAACTTCTTTTCTTTGCTGCTGTAACACAGAAATTCCCCCACTATGGGACGAATAAAGGTAAATCTTATATTATCTAATGAAGCAGTGTATCCTGAAATGTAGTTGTGCATGTAGTGAATGCCTTGTCTGCTCATGAGAAATTTACTTGATTGCGTGTGAGGAGTTCTTGGTTGGCTCTCTCTACAGAGCTCAGGGCTTGTCTTTCTGTCTCTATGGCTCGAGAAAGGTGTGCATTCTCCAGGCATTTTTGAGAGTACTGCTCGGACAACACTTCCAGTTCCCTGTGTAGTGAATCCAGCTCGTCTCTGTAAAACACACTAAAAGATTTCAGCCATTCCAATGACTGAGCAACATTCCCGATAACTATCTGTTAAGCTTTCATTAATACAATTCAGATATTCTGCTTTAGCATGGTGTATTTAAATCATATTGGAGATGCATGCATACACGCACTTACTTAAACTGGGCACGCAGCTTGTTGACGTCTGTACTGACTCCATTCTGCTGAGCTTTTTTACTTTTCTCCAGCTCCTCCTTATGAGCTTTGTGCATGGCCTCAATGGCTACACGTGCACACGATTAATTAGATGTGAATGTAGCATCCTTATAGGGGGGCTTAAAAGACTACACAATAACAAGTCTGAGGTACTGTAGCAACACTGACAAACAATGAACCTAAGCTTGTTCGTATTTCCTGAATTGGTCTCATACCAGCAATTGTAGCATTGGTTTCTTCTTGGAGTACTCTCTCCTTCTCTTCCAGCAGCTGCTCCACCTCTATCTGATGTTGCCTCTGCATCTCCTCAATCACCCTCTGGTGACTCTGTTCCATGCTGCTAAAGCCAAGTTCACAGGTAACCTAGCACACAAGAAGGAATACACATCCCAATACACACAGTAGCGCAACTCAGAAAGAAAGCTGTCTCTGGACTCCAAACAATTGTTGCATATATAGGCATAACATTATGACCATCTGCCTAATATTGTGTTGGTCTTCCTTTTGCTGCCCAAACAGTCCTGACCTGTTGATCATTAACAGCTTTAACTTCAGCAATTTGAGCTACAGGAGCTCGTCTGTTGGATCGGACCACACGGGCCAGCGTTCACTTCCTACGTGCATCAATGCACCTTGGCCGCCCATGACCCTATCACCGGTTCATCACTTTTTTTTTTTTTTTATATAGATTCTGACCACTGCAGACCAGGAACACCCCACAAGAGTTGCAGTGTTGGAGATGCACTGACCCAGTCGTCACAATTTGGCCCTTGTCAAACTCGCTCAAATCCTAACGCTTGCCCATTTTTCCTGCTTCGAAAACATCAAGTTTGAGGACAAAATGTTCACTTGCTGCCTGATATATCCCACCCACTAACAGGGTTCATGATGAAGAGATAATCATGTTATTCACTTAACCTGTCATAATATTATGCGTGATCAGTGTATAAGATTATCAGTCATCATCACTCATTAGTAAAACCAGTCACATTGAAATTCACATTGAGCCAAATTGCAGCATTAAAGCAACAAACCTGTCTTTTCTGATGTCAGAAATATAGTAAATACCTAAACAAATGAGTACCTTCAGTGTCTCCAGTTCCTTTTCATAGGCCTTCCTCAAGGTGTTTGGATCGCCCCTGTGAATCTCATCTTCCAAGCATCGAATCTGCAATTCCAACTCATTGATTCTGTCCTTCATAGTAGTCACAGAAAGTTTGCCATCTTCACTACTGGATTCTGTAGGGGAGGTAGTCTGTGACTGGCTCCGAGTGTAATACTCATGGAGACTATTTATCTCTTCTTCGTGGATTTGCTGAAGTTCCTGAAGCTTTTTCTGTAATTCCACCTTCATTTGCTGCACTTCTTGTCCCATTATCTGGGCATCTGTCTCAGCTGAGATGCGTGCCAGCTTGGCCACCTCTATGACCACGCGATCCTCACGCAGCTTTTCTTCATAACTTTCAGCCTGTTCCTGCAACACTGCCTCCAGTCTGTGGCACTGACACTCAGCCGGCACCTGCTGATCTTGCAATAGATGCATTTGCCGCTGCAAAGCCACGTGTAATCGACTGGTCACATATGCTAGAATGGCCTGGAACAACACAGTGCGAAGAAGGACTGGAGAAAGCTCAGACAGTACACCTGCATTCCCATCTAAAGGATGCAGCTGCTTGGAGATAGCCTGGAGGGAATGGGCCTGTGCCCAGAGCTCCTTTACTAGACTGTCTTTGTCCATGTCTCCTGGAATGTATCCCATCCCGTCACCTTGTTTCCGTTTCGTACATGGTACTAGTTCAGGTAGCCTGAAGTCAGACAGTCCCGTTTTAGAACTGGTTCCTTCTTTGGTGTCAAGTGGTGTCACCTCAGATCCAAGATAGAATGGAATATTAAAGGCCTGTGATCCATGTTTCTCCACTGGGTTGTGTAGGTGGTTTGTGTATGTGAGGTATGCTAGTTCTGCTTTCATACACATGTTCGAGATCTCATGCTCATCCAGTGAACACCCTACCTCACCCAACTCCTGATAGTATGAAAACAATTGTGAGTAGTTTCTTGTGACTGGACCTTCATGCCTTCCATTGTAAGACTCCCTAAGGGCCATGGTTTGAGAATGCATCTCTGAAAGGCCCTCTAGGAGATGTTTGCTTGGATGCTCTAGAGCAGAAGCAATCTTCTGGATGACTAATGCTTCTAGGTACAGCATCCTGCTGGTCATCCACTGAGATAAGAGCTTCTCTGGACTTGTATCTTCTTGCAAAGCTTCCTGAAGATCAAAGTTAAGCATCTTATTAGTGGCTGACTTAACTTTAGCATTAGAAGCAGTCTTTTCCAGTACAGTCCCACAATGTTCTCTAGCACCTGGTCTCAGTGACTCATTGGGTATGTTCCACTGATCTTCAATTTCATCAGCAAACATTTGCTGCTGTTGTTGGAGATGCACATTAATCTCCTGAAGCCTCTCCTCTGTATCACACAACTTGTTTTCCAATGCTTGTATCACAGAGATTACTTGTTCCGATTCATCTCCCTGTGCAACTGGTTGTTCCTCCAAATCACCAAAGCTAAAATTCTTCACCTTCTCCAGAGTTCTTGAGTTGTTTTGAAGATGGTGGTTGACATCTTTTAGCCACATATGTTCAGTCATTTCCAGACTCACACCTGAGCAACCTATTTTAAGAAACACGTCTTGCAGCTCCCGTTCCTTCCTATTAAGCTTTTCTTGTTGCTGCTCCAACTGGATTCTAAACCGCTCTTCACATTCCCTCTCGCAGTTTTGCAATGAGCCACGCACAAACTCCAACTCCTCGCATACTTGCTCATAGTTATGCTCAATATCATAGTAGAGCGTCTCCTCATGCTCAAGCCGTGCCTGCAACTTACTTAACTCGCTGTCTGATTCATCTAGCTGGTTCTGCAACTCTTGGCACTTTCTTTCCAATTGCTCCACAATGCCCCCTGTTGGCATTTTTTGCAGCTTTGCTTCTGTTTGCATAAGTCGCTCCTCCAGATCTTTCCCACGCTTCTCTGCATGTTCAAGACTATCGCTGAGACTCCTCCTCTCCCTTTCCTGACTCTCTTCCAGGAGGCGCAAGTGTCTCTGTAGGCGAACATCTTTCAGTGCCTGCGCCTCCTCTGTTGCCTTCAGATGTCCTGAAACTTCTTCCAAACAATTTCGCAATTCATCCAGCTCGTTCTCTCGCTCTTTTAATTTAGCTTCAGTTTTCTCTAATTTCAACTCAGTTTTACGTAAGGAGTCCAGACAGCCATTCAACTCGGCATGGAAACGTGCCTCAGAGTGTTTAAACTCCATGCTTTCTCGGTCACTTCTCTCATTCACAGCCTTCAGTTCATTATGGAGCGTTTGAAGCTCCAACTCCCACTGCCATTCTGTTTGCACTGACACTAAAGAAAATGTGGCTGGTGATGTTTGCATGTAAAGATCAGTCTAAAACAAACCAAAAAAAATCTACTTAGTTATGCAATAACAGAACTCTGTAAGAAGTAGCATACATATCAGGTAGCTATGCATTCAAAAATAGGGGACACCAAGGAACGAGCAATAAATGATAAAACAAAGATTTTCTCAATACATTGGGGATGCCTCATACTATTTAGGTTTCTTGAAGTACAAATTTGTAAAGATTTCTTTGAAGATTTGGTTTGAACTCAAATGCTCCATGTAAAACCCTAAAACAAAATGTTTGTCTGGTTACAAGTATTAAAAAAAAAAAAAAAAACCCTTAAAGGTTAAAGGACTTGACTAGCAAAATCACTCCTGCAATCACTCTTCTCCACCCACTCCACCATGCCTGCATGCTTTTCTTCACTTCTCTAACAAACTCTATTACTTTGCACAGTTGACCCCAGGTACCTGAACTCCTCCACCTTTTCCTCCTTCTCCTCCCTGTAACCGCACCACTCCACTGCCCTCCGTCTCATTCACACACATGTACTCTGTCTTACTCCTACTGACTTTCATTCCCCTTCTCTCCAGTGTGTACCTCCAGCTCTCCAAGATCTTCTCAACCTGCTCCAAACACTCACAAATCACGATATCTGAAGAAATAACCAGTATATGGATATAAATAGAACTAGAATTAAATCCACTCTTCGTTACTATGGGACTTTGAGGTTCTGTGCAGAGATACGTTCAGGTATGTAATGTACCGTTTAGAATAGATTTGCTAATCCTTTCAGGATCCATGGACAATCCAAAAACCCGGACCCAAAAAAGGACCGCATTTTTAACCTTTTATTAATAGTTTGTAGACTCTTGCAATAGTTTAACTCAAGATGTAGGTACCTCTTTCTTCTCTTGGATTTGTGCATTAGAAATGTCATTACGGACATTCACCCCATCAACCTCTGCGTTGTTCTGATTACTTGGTTCACTGGTGACAATACTGGATCTCACCATGAGCGGTGATGTGTCTGTGGACCTTGTAATGCTCCACGCATCATCAGGAAGCACCACTGTGCTGGAGCTTGGGAGAGGTTCTTCAGGAGTTGATGCAGGAGCAGGAGGGATGTAGTCACCAAAGGCAAACTCAGACTCTATCCCTGATTGCCTGCTGAGTGTCTCCCTTTTGTTCCGCATGTGACTGAACTCAGACCAGTCAAAGGTTTTGTACCGTCCCTCTTTGCGTCGTTCAGCAACACTGCTCCTCCTCTCCTTCTCCTCGGTACATGAGTTCGAGACAAAGGGGAATTTACATTCCAAATCCATACCCATTGGCACTTTCTGAGGAACAGAGCTGAGAAAGAATAAAACAAAAAAAAGCATGTTTATTGTTTCATGTGTCACTTGTGGAAAGACAACAAAGTTTATTATGCTTTGTCATGTAACAAACATGGAGGACATGGTCAGTTATTTATTGACTAAGATTTTGTTTTTACCACGTGACATCAGGGGCAACAGATGTCTGGACATTCTTCTTAACTGCCTCAATCCAGTTTCGCCGAATCCCTGAGGTCATTGCACAGAGTGTAAAAACTCCATCCTTTGTCTACAAAAAGTTCAGAGACATGATCATGTAGTGCAAGTAGTATGTGCATCATGCAATCTTCACCGAAAAAACATACAACATTATAACCGGTGAGTGAATAACACTGATAATCTCTTCATCATGGCACCCGTTTGTGGGTGTGGTGATATTAGGCTGCAACTGAACATTTTGTGTGTTTTGTGTGTTCAAAGCAGTAAAAATGGGCAAGCGTAAGGATTTGAGGGCCAAATTGTAAAGTTTAGACAACTGGGTCAGAGCATTATCCAAAACTGCAGCTCTTGTGGGATGTTCTCGGTCTGCAGTGGTCAGTATATATTAAAAGTGTTCCAAGGAAGGAACAGTGGTGAACCGGTGACAGGGCGGCCGAGGCTTATTGATGCACATGGGGAGCGAAGGCTGGTCCGTGTGGTCCGATCCAACCGACGAGCTTCTGTAGCTCAAATTGTTGAAGTTGATGTTGTTAATGCTCGACGGGTCAGGACTGTTTTGGCAGCAAAAGGGGGACCAACACAATATTAGGCAGGTGGCCATAATGTTATGCCTGATCTGTGTATATTATTCAGCTCAAAATCTCAAAATAAATCTGCACATTGACCACAGCAGGTTGAGCAGAATATTTAGTAGGGTCCCTAATAAGTACAGTTACACTTGGTGTTAAATATACACATCTAATGTTATAGACATTAGAGTCCAATAAAAGCTGTTGTAACCTGTTTCAATAATGTCTTTGCTGTTTAATAAAAACATTAGTAAACAATCGGGAAAAAAAGTACTCAAACACACAATGCCACATGCAAAACTTATAAAAGGAGTACGTACATGAATTTGAAAGCCATAGTTCCTCTGCACGGGAAAATCCGTGATGTCATAACATGTGGACAGGTTGATTTCTCCATCCAGATCCGCAGCCTAAAAGAAATAATGCCTGATCTCTGAGCACTGGAAGATGCCAGGTATTCTGGACAAGCCAAATCATTTCTATCAGTTATATTATTCATACCTCTTCAGCAACTGAATCCCTGTAGAATCTTAAACTCTGGTTAGTAAGAACAAACCAGTGCTTCCTCCACTGGAATATAAGAAGGGGGAAAGAGAAGAAAAAAAAAAAAAAACACCACATAAGATCGTTTCAACTTAAGAAATTTCTCCAATATGTTCAGGCATCCCATTTACCTTTCCGTCTTCTCCCAATCTCGTCATCCATCCCTTTTTAAAGTTTAACAGGTCAGGCTGTAAGAAGGATGAAAAAAAATAAATAAAATGGATAATGCTTGCTTGTTTAAATTCAGCATCAGTGCAGTGTTTTGTTGGCTGTACCCACCGTGGATGTGTGTTCAGCCAGATTGCGCTCCAGTGATTTGGAACGTCGGCAGGTGGAGGCAGAGACCCCGACACCAGCTGCACCTTGACCACGAGCGGGCGCCTGCAGGAAACAAAATCATCCCCAGAATTCACCTTTTCTGGATCTAAATTGCAGCCTGATCAGTATCTTAAACGAGATGTAAATGGTCACGCCAGGTACCCGTGTTGTGCTGTGGCTTGCTCTGTCGTTTTGATCATATTCAGCAGCTGAGCAGGTGGATGTTGTTGTAGGCATACCATTTTCCTGCTCAAACTGACTAATCACCTGTGATCGTCTGAAACACAATAAAGGTTTTCTCTAAAGAAGAAAGTCCTTGAAGTACCACATATAGTTAGAGGTGAATTGTGAAAAAATTTAGGGGGCCTTCAGAGAGTTTTTTGGACCTTAATAGCATTTTTAGAAATGTATAAAAACCACAAAATGCATACATCCATCTCACTTATCCTACTCAGGATTACAGGGAAGGCTGGAGCCTCTACCAGGGAACTCCCCTGGATAAAGTGAAAATCCACTGCAGGGCACAATCACACACTCATTCACTCACTCACTACAGACAATTTGGAAATGGGATTTAAAAAAAATGCAGATTATTTAAATGATGTCCTGATGCATGAAAATTTTACACACACAGGACAAGTGGAATTCCAACCCCCACTCCTTGTGCAAACGTGTTAACCACTAAGCCACTTCATGTTTTTACAAAAATGTTTAGCAACAGCAATTCTGCTTCGCATCATCACAGTGTTGTGTTTTGTGCCTTGTAAGATTAAACAGAAGTAAAGAGATTGCTAGTTTGCATCTGGATGCAGTGAATAAAGCAACAAGAGTCATGCAAAATGTGTCAAATGCATATAATCTTTAATAAATAAACTTTAAATTGAGATAAAAACACCAATACTGGTCTTCCATTTTGCAAGTTTGCTCCCAATGACAATCGATCGTTTCACCAGAGAACCTGAAGCCATTTAAGCATGTTTAGCTAGTTTATCGTGTGTTTCCTATTAACATAAAGAACTAACACCACTCAAACTTTATATAAAGAAAAATACAGCCCTATATACATGACTTTATATAGAGCAATAAACATTGAATAAAAGTATTTGAAATTACTATGACCACATGGCACTTCTCTTACCTTCGATGCTTTCCGAACAGACGGTACACCTCCTCTCTTCCAGGGCTGTGTGTTCTGCGTGTTTCACCTCTTCCACGCCTGAGCAAGTGAGATCTCCTAGTATGTACCTGCTGCTGTCCCTTCTCTTCCATTACACTAATTATCTGCCCCTCCCAAAAACGATCACACCTTTAAACCCACAGTTAGCAGGTCCCTAAGATCTAAGCCTGGGTGACACAGGAAGCTCAGAACTGGAGCCCACTGTGTAAAGAAGTGGCATGGGTGAGATGTTCACACCTGTAGTACGACTCAGGGCCTGTCTGGGTGTCCTCGGCATCAGATCTTGTCTTCTCCAGAGAACAATAGCCGCTTTCTATGCCTTCGCGGCTCTTAGCTGCTGAGAGAGCGAAAGAGGAAAAGAACATAAGAAAGGAGTTCAGGAATGCGAGACTAAGCATGCATTTTTCTGGGAAATCAGCATTCAGGGCTGTATGTTCAGCAATACAGACAAATAGCGGTCAACGACATGCTTACAATGCGCCTTAGCATCTTTACAACAAAGCAAATGATCCGGATTGAACTGGTCTAAATGTATATAAATACAGACATTAAAACAAGATGCACATTTTTATTTAGATTGCTTGCCAGGAAGGTTCACAGGGCATGTGGAGGAGACTGGATAAATGACAAGTGTGTTTCAGGAATGAGATTCTGGGGTAACAAAAAAGCCTGAGGTGTGTAACTTTCACACAAGCAATCAGATATATAGATTTAAAGAAATACAATTAAAGATGTAGCAGTCTATAGTAAGCGTCTGGTTAATATTGGAGTCTTAGTTTAAATACATTGATTACATCATTGGACCAACTAAACCTATTAGAAAAACATCACAGACAATCAAATGTATTGGTTTCTAAAAGGTATAGAATTTGGTGCCCCATCCTCTTTTTTTAGGCCACTCCCACTCCAGGTATCAATCCGAATACAAATATTTGGCGTAACCAAATACACTCGGTTGCATTGTGCAACTAACATCCATTAAAGCAAACAATAAACGGCAGAGAAGAAAACCACTTGGTAATCAAATATCCCCCAAATCCTGTTTTTGCTCTTACCATTTGTGCTGATGTGAGCAGGCAGTTGACTCAGCAATGAGAATAGATCGGAAGTGATAGGGGAGGTATGTAGAGAGTTGGTGTGGCTCATTCTGCTGCTAGACTGGACTTCTACGTTCCCATCAAGCTCCTCTGGTTCCTCTTGAAGCCCCGCCCCTGGAGAAGAACAGAGTGGAGGACCAACCTCCACACCCTCCAGATCACTGCCACTTGTGTCTTTACTACCACAATGACCAACACTAAAGCCTTCAGCACCAATCCTGGTGTGTACCTGCCCAATATTACCATTTTGTTTCATGTCCATGCTGGAAAGACTAAAATTACTCATAGTGGTTTTGCTGTTTTCAGGGCCTCCTTTCTTGGTGCTGCTTCTGCTAAGACTGCTGCAGCCGGTGTTTAAGATGTAGTTGCGATTGCTGCCATCGGATACCTGGTTTCTTTCAGATACTGAGTGTTTCTTTAGGTTATACTGAGGAAGGGTTAGAGAGAAAGAAAAGATGAATGAGTGGGGGGAATGGGGGTGGGTGCGGCTGGGGCAAAAAGCCACCCGTTCCTTTGTAATTTTTTTTTTCCATAAGTGAGATCATTTCAATTAATTATACTAATGTTGTACTAACCTGCCCTTCACCATACACACAAACTACTGCACTTAAATAATTGCACATCAGCCAGACAAATTGCAGTCCTATACAGTAACCCTCTCAGACAATCAGACACACACACACACAAACAGTCTGCTGTCAGCAAGCAGAGGCAGAAGACTGAGAAAGAGAAGTAAATCAAGCAGACAGAGATATGTGCACAGCAGTTAGAGGCATAATTAAACTGAAGTAGGTGAATATTTAAAGGCACAGCAAGCAAAATTAGTATGCTGCTTAAACATGTACAAGATTTCTTTGATTTTCTTTTTTCAAACAATACAAAACTATTTTCTATATTTTATATCTTGCTGCGTTCTCCATTCCGTTTTTCTATTATAGACAAAAGTTTGTGGACACCCATCCATAAGGTCCGTATCTATTTTTTGAACAACCTATCACATATTCAGCCACCATTTCCACTTGATTTTGGACTGTATTTGTAGAGATTCATGCTCAGTCAGCCACAACACAAGCGCTAGTAAATTCAGGTATGATGTATGGTGAGTACATTTGTGTTAACAATTGGAGAGATACACTTGGGAAAACAGAAACAACCACATATGGCTGGAAAAGTAAGGAAACCCAATACTAGAATTATGATCGCAGGTGAAAATCTATGATCAAAAGCACATACCAGTGGAAGTGTTTGCTCTCTCCTTCTCTTCCTTTGGTTCGCTTTTGCAGTATTAAGGTAAACAAGCAGATTTTCTTGCCACCTGTTAAAAGCACTTGTTTATATTTCAATGCAAAATAATGAAGGCATATTAATAAAGTCAACCATACGCAGCTGCTACTAATTATATATATATATATATATATATATATATATACACACACAGATATACACATACACACACATATACACACAGATATACACACACACACACACACACACACACACACACACACACGGTACGGAAAGTATTCAGACCCCCTTAAATTTTTCACATTCTTGTTATATTGCAGCCATTTGCTAAAAACATTTAAGTTCATTCTTCTTCCTCATGAATGTACACACAGCACCCCATACTGACAGAAAAACACAGAATTGTTGACATTGTTGCAGATTTATTAAAAAAGAAAAACTGAAATATCACATGGTCCTAAGTATTCAGACCCTTTGCTCAGTATTTAGTAGAAGCCCCCTTTTGATCTAATACAGCCAGGAGTCTTTTTGGGAAAGATGCAACAAGTCTTTCACACCTGGATTTGGGGATCCTCTGCCATTCCTCCTTGCAGGTCCTCTCCAGTTCTGTCAGGTTGGATGGTAAACGTTGGTGGACAGCCATTTTTAGGTCTCTCCAGAGATGCTCAATTGGGTTTAAGTCAGGGCTCTGGCTGGGCCATTCAAGAACAGTCACGGAGTTGTTGTGAAGCCACTCCTTCGTTATTTTAGCTGTGTGCTTAGGGTCATTGTCTTGTTGGAAGGTAAACCTTCGGCCCAGTCTGAGGTCCAGAGCACTCTGGAGAAGGTTTTTGTCCAGGATATCCCTGTACTTGGCCGCATTCATCTTTCCCTCGATTGCAACCAGTCGTCCTGTCCCTGCAGCTGAAAAACACCCCCACAGCATGATGCTGCCACCACCATGCTTCACTGTTGGGACTGTATTGGACAGGTGATGAGCAGTGCCTGGTTTTCTCCACACATACCGCTTAGAATTAAGGCCAAAAAGTTCTATTTTGGTCTCATCAGACCAGAGAATCTTATTTCTCACCATCTTGGAGTCCTTCAGGTGTTTTTTAGCAAACTCCATGCGGGCTTTCATGTGTCCTGCACTGAGGAGAGGCTTCCGTCGGGCCACTCTGCCATAAAGCCCCGACTGGTGGAGGGCTGCAGTGATGGTTGACTTTCTACAACTTTCTCCCATCTCCTGACTGCATCTCTGGAGCTCAGCCACAGTGATCTTTGGGTTCTTCTTTACCTCTCTCACCAAGGCTCTTCTCCCCCGATAGCTCAGTTTGGCCGGACGGCCAGCTCTAGGAAGGGTTCTGGTCGTCCCAAACATCTTCCATTTGAGGATTATGGAGGCCACTGTGCTCTTAGGAACCTTAAGTGCAGCAGAAATCTTTTTGTAACCTTGGCCAGATCTGTGCCTTGCCACAATTCTGTCTCTGAGCTCTTCAGGCAGTTCCTTTGACCTCATGATTCTCATTTGCTCTGACATGCATTGTGATCTGGAAGGTCTTATATAGACAGGTGTGTGGCTTTCCTAATCAAGTCCAATCAGTATAATCAAACACAGCTGGACTCAAATAAAGGTGTAGAACCATCTCAAGGATGATCAGAAGAAATGGAAAGCACCTGAGTTAAATATATGAGTGTCACAGCAAAGGGTCTGAATACTTAGGACCATGTGATATTTCAGTTTTTCTTTTTAATAAATCTGCAACAATGTCAACAATTCTGTGTTTTTCTGTCAGTATGGGGTGCTGTGTGTACATTCATGAGGAAGAAGAATGAACTTAAATGATTTTAGCAAATGGCTGCAATATAACAAGAATCTGAAATTTAAGGGGGTCTGAATACTTTCCGTACCCACTGTATATATATATATATATATATATATATATATATATATATATATATATATATATATATATATATATATATATATATATATATACAATTTATAATAAATTGGATAGAGTTTCCAATTGTGGCATCCACCTTAGTGCACAAGAAGTACATCTTCAGCAGATAACATTAAAAAGTAGTAGGGAAACAGTAGTGTTTTACCCAGCAATGTTCTCTGCATTTTCTGTCCTTATGTAATAATCTCGGTCACTGAAACACATGCGTAGACTGTTGCAAAATCTGGTCTGGGCTGAAGCATCATGCACATCACTGCACTGGCTTATGGTCACGCTGCCCTGGGGCAGAGTACCCGGCTAACACACACACACACACACACACACACACACACACACACACACACACACACACACACACAATAATAATAATAATTTAAAAACGCAGTAGCAAAGCAAAGCGCACTACAATATAAAAGTTTCCTTCTTTTTTTAAATACCATCTCATCCAAAGAATAGCGCAGAAGCCCATTCTCATGCAGTATGAAATACCGCCGCTGCCATTTCTGTGGTTTAAAAAGATAATATTTGGTCAGGAAAAATACATCAAGTGGAAATGTCTATCAAAAGACACCATGATGTTCCTTACTCTGTTCTTATGGGATAAATTCTGAAAATCTATACCCTCTGGTGCTAGAAGAAGCCAACCAGCTTTCACAGGTTTAGTCTTTAGACAGAGAGAGAGAGAGAGAGAGAGAGAGAGAGAGAGAGAAACAAACAAACAAACAAATACAAACATTAAAACATGCATGCAAACAAAACACAGCACATAGACTGTACTTTTATTTTCTATACTTCTTTTAATTGTCATTTATTTTGTACTCTTTTAAATAGTTTTTTTTGAGGTTTTATTCATTGCTTATCTAAATACCCTTGCATTGTATCACTTATTCTGCCAACAAAGCTGTTCATTAAACATGAATGATATTCGAAAATAAGCCAGAGAAATAAACGAGGTAATAGGGTGATCCATCCACACCACACTTGGCTTGTTGATTATTTTTCAACAAACAAACACACACACACACACACACACACACGTGGTTTTTCAGTATTTAGATGAGGGCATGACCTCGGAGTTGAAGTTTAAAATTGTTTAAGGGGTAAATCAATCCCAAGACAAGGATTATGGAAGGAAAAAGCAAACAAGAAAGAAAAGGTGTTGAGTTCTTACTGCGTGTAAATCGGATTCACTGAGTGTGTGGGACTCGACGGTTCTGAAGCAGTTCTGGCATTTCCTCTTGTTAAAGATGTTCGCCTGGAAGCGCCGACAGCGGTTTTCTCTTGGGCACAACATTTTTATGTTTTCCCTTATAATTTACACATTACACTGGAAGGTTCACGTCGTCAGGGCGCTTTCTAATTAACCCAGGAGATGAAGCAGTAATAATAGCTACAGGTGACAACAGCGCGTCACGTGACTCCCCGCCCCACTCCACCATGCATTACATCACGTGCTCGTGCACAATTAATATTAATATAGTTTTAATTAATATAGTATTAGTACTCCTTTTGGATTTCTTTTTAAATAAAAAGTGATCAAGTAAACAAAAAGGGTTATAAAGGTCTTTTTAAACGCATTGAAGTATCGAAAGTGCTCATCTTATGAGAATTATATGTTAATAATTTCGTGCTTGTTTTCTAAAAAGCAGTGTTTTTTTGTTTTCTGCGTTACATCTCTAAAAGGAGAGACTGTTTTCTATTGTTTGATTCTATCGAATTGTATTGAGACGCAAAGTTTAGCGAGAACTGCGCGACTACGCTTGTGATCTCACGGCAGGTTCTCATGAAACAAATCAAAAATTTGGTGAAGAAAGTGAAAGTTGACCAAAATAAAAAATACTCCTAAAGTAAAATGTGCTCATGTAGACTGTTCATTAAAGTGTGTATTAAATGAGGAGCATCTGTGTGGTACTGACTGGAAACTACAACCTGATTAATGAAATATTTCAGTACAGTAACATCAAGAGTAACAGACTTGGGGCGAAAAATTAGGCCATGTCCAAACATTAAGCATTTATAAAGGCTTTTTACTTGTTACAGATACATTATACCACAGTAAAATTCTTTCTTCATACATCCCAGCGATGTTAGTAAACCAGGGTCAGCCATTATATAGCACCCCTGGAGCACAGAGGGGCTCAAGGGCCCAATAATTGCAGCTTGGCGATAATGGCACTTTAATCCCCAATCTTCCGTTCAGTAAATGAGCTTTAACCACTGAACTGCTTAATGGTTAACCACTTAACTGCTTAACTAGGGACATGGTAATTCATTGGTTACCTGTTAGACTTCTGATCTGAAGATTGTCACAGCAAATCCCAGCACCACTAAGCTGCACTGCTGGGCTCTTGAGCATGGCCCTTACCCCTCGGCTACTCAGTGTATGAATTAGATAATTGTAAATTGCTCTTTATAAGAGTGTCTGCCAAAAGGCATCAATCTTAATAATAATATCAGTTGCTATCAGGAAATCTGTCAGAAAAATAGGAATTTATCAAATTTGATGCCGTCTCTCATGAGTTCAATTGAACACAAAGGAAAAATCAGGATGATCATAAAAATAAATTGTTAGAAAAAGGCCAGATTCTTCATGTGAAAAGCTTGTTTGCAAGTTTACCTACAATGCTTCAACAACTAATGAAATCAAAATTGAATCTCTATCTCATAAGTTTGTTTGTTTTATATATTTGCTTGAGTTCAGCTCATTTCCTGTCTCATAATTTGTTTCATACTATCCCTTTTTGATGCATGGCTTCTTCTATGCCCAGGAATGTATATCACCAGCTTACAATCCACCACCTGATAATGAACGGTAAAAACGAGAAAGTTGAATGTCTTAAACACCAGACATGTCCAATCTTATCCACAAAGATTCTGAGTGGGTGGTGGTTTTCATTTTAATCAAACACCTGATCCCACCTGTTTAATCTGTTTATCCAGGCTTTCGGCGGACTCAGGTTTGGCTTCGGCATGGGTGGAATGAAAACATGTACAGGCCAACATTTCTTTCGATATGTTTTTCCTAAAAACAGGTAAAAAGTAAAATTGAGGTAACAGCAAATTACGTGCAATTGGACACCGTCAAACACAGTAGGTGTCTGCATTAAGCACAAAATTTTATGGACTTCTAAGGTTACCAATTACAAGCTGTTCAGTCTCCTTCCATACACAGAGATACAGAAACATTACAAGCAGAACCAGCAGACTCAGTGACGGCCTTTCACCCAAAGTGTTTTTCCCCTGTTGAACCCTGTTGAATCATGCAGTTCATTTCTACATTGTACATGCTGTATTATCTCTATATCATTGTATACAATTGTAGATTCATGGTATATTCCCTAGGTTATATTTGAGTTTATTATATACTATTTAGGTATATACTATATACTGTTGCAATCTATATTTGATAGATAAGTACACAGAATTTTAGAAATATATTCAGGAATCTGAATACAAAAAGTTCAATTTAATAGACACTTTAATTTACTGTAATTTAAACATTAATTTAGACAGTCATTTGTCAAGTGTTCCATGCTTATATAGACATGACATTTGTTTTACTTTCAAACTGTTATAACCTGACTGTAATAAATGGATTTGGGAATTACTGTTGTTTTCATGGCACACTGCTTCATGTACAGTATATAGAATGTAGAAAAATAAGTACATTCACACAGAAGTTTATCTAAAGGCTGCAACTTTAACATCTTTAATAAAATCACTTAAATAATAAAGTTATTTTCTTTAAAATGTATATATTTATTGGATAAATCATTGACAGGAGCGGTTGCATTCAATTGATGGGAGTAGATTTCTGGTGATGAAGGTATAATTTATTAATATGAATAAACAAAAGTGTGTGTGTGTGTGTGTGTGTGTGTGTGTGTGTGTGTGTGTGTGTGTGTGTGTGTGTGTGTGTGCGTGCTGATTTATACTTCTGTCATGTTCTGTAGTTCTGTATATATTATTAATGGACCTCACTTTCAAAATGTAGTTGGGGAACAAGAGCTTGTCTCTGGACAATAGATGAAAGTACTGGATGTGATCAAGAAATGTATTATTATATACAATACATTGTTAGGTTTTATTGTTTATGCAAGATGTGTATGGAAGAACATTACCCATATAAACAAAATCCACAGAAGGTGCACAAACAGTGCAAAAAAAGCATTGCATTGTCTTGCCCACATCCCCTCTGTCTGCAATGTGGCACACGTAGACAAATACATGTTACCTAAGTATAAACTGGGCTTGTGTGTGTATGAATCAAAGTTCTTCTCCATCTATGCTGGGGTCCACTTTCATCTTTTGTTTTCTCATCACTGCTTGCAGCTCAGTGGCATTATTTTTAGTCTGAGAGGTGAGAAATAAAAAAAGCATATGTTATATTGCGTGCATCACCCCAATACAATTTCTGTGTGTTTTTGTGTAAGCAAGGCACCTCCAGCTGAGCTTTTAGCACCATGATCTGGCTGTAAACTCTGGCCCCCTCTTGAGGAGAAACCTTGCACAGCTCCTCCTTACTCAGAGAGAAGAGCTGAGCGCCGGTGAGGACCCCCATTCTAGTTGCTGTGCTGAGAGGAAGAGAGAGATGTACCAGATTTACATGTACCTTAGTTGCGTGTACATATGTGCCTGAAGTGAATGTGTGTATTAGTGGATACACCGTACATAGGAGAGAAAGCCTTACTTATCACTGAATCCTTTGCCTCTGAGCCACTCCTGTACCTCATCTGGAAGTGAGTTGTAGTTGAGAGGTACTGTTGTGTCATTGGCCTTGTTGATAACCAAAGTCCGTCCCGGTCTCCCATTAGCCAGTCGCTGTGCGAGCTCATTATTCATGAGCATTACTGAGGATAGAAATATATTTGAAAGAACCTCACATTTTATTCAGAATTTATATTCTGAAACCTGACCTATTGATATTTTTGTTTTAACTAATTGAGGAATTTTTCTTCATTAGTTTTCACTGTCAAAAAAAAAAAAAAAATCTGATTTGCAGTTACATTAATTAATGTACAGTGAGTGTAAAACTACAATCATTAATAAAGAGTGGTTTAAATGAATCATTTTTAAATATTGGTTAAAAGTTGGTACAAATGAATCAACTGTTCAACTGTTCAAGGAGAAGAAACTCCTGACCCCAACCTGCCAGAACACCCGTGTCTTTATTTCATTATAAGGACATTATAACTCGAATAAATCATAGTACTTTGAGTACTTAAGTGCATTTGAAGGCAAATACTTTGTACTTTTACTCAAATGAAAGTTTAACGGGAGCATTTTATTTAACTAGAGTGCATTTGCTTTAACTCAAGCACATGTTTTGTGCTCTTTTACCACTTTCCAACTATCACATTTAGCCCTGTAGCCCTACCACATGTGCTCTTGATTAAAATGTGAAAAAAAAGCTGAAACATAAATTGAAATTAAAACTTTGGGGCAAAAAAAATTTACCTCTCTCTCCATCACTTCCTATTGGTGGCATGCTGATGGGACGGTTCTCGATGTGGACCTGATCTTCCCCTGGACTGGGTGCCATATATGAAAAGCGCCCAAATCCCGAAGGAGACAAGGGAACATTCTAAGTAAATGGAATTGTAGAGTCAAAATATTGACTTTATGTTAATGAGGTAAAATTTTCCTCAGGCAAACTTCTGAGAAGTTATTATTATTACTCACAAATTGGGATAAATGGGTTAATGGTATATGTCATTGGGTCAATGGCAATGACTGTATTTACAGTAGGTATGTGTTTGTCTTTACACAGAAAAATGCATAAATCTTACTGTAGATGGTTTGCGCATGACCACGCTGTACTCTGGCTCTGTCTCTTTTATGGGTTCCAGGATATTCGATGGAACAAATCCAATCTGGTCGTAATTGTTCCTGCACTTCCACCACCTCTTAGACGCATCCAACACCTAGAGAAAAGAGACATGAACAGATATACACGTACAAAAGACTTTATATATTATACAGTGCTGTGCAAAGGATTTAGGCAGGGGTGAAGAAATGATGTAAAGTAGGATTGCTTGCAAAAATATTTGGTGTGACCATGCTTTGCTTGCAGAACAGCATCAATACTTCTTGGTACACTTGCACACAGTTTTTAATGGAAATCAGCAGGTAGGTTGTTCGAAACATCTTGGGCAACTAATCACAGATCTTCTGTGGATTAAGTCCTTCTGTCAAATCCTTCTGTCTCTTCATGTAATCAAAGACAGACTCAATGTTGATGGGGTCACGGATCTGTGAGAGTCAAACCATCACTTCCAGGACTTTTTGTTCTTCTTTATGCTGAAGATAGTTCTTAATGACACTTAACTTTATTAGCTGTATGTTTGTTGTTTGTTGCTGTGCAGCAGAATAAGTTTGGGGCCAAGCAGACACCTCTCTGATTGTATTGCATGACAGATAAGTATCCGCCGGTATTTCTCAGCATTAAGGACACCTCCACCATGCTTCACTGTTGCCTGCAGACACTGTTGCCTGGTGAGCAAATAGCATCCAGCTACAGTCAAACATTTCAAATTTTGACTCATCAGTCCAGAGCACCTGCTGCCTTTTTTCTGCACTCCAGTTCCTATGTTTTCATGCATAGTTGAGGTATGGCTTTTTGGCATTGTGCAAGTGTACAAACGTGTGCAATGTAAGAATTGATGCTGCTTTGATGCCAATGTGAAGTTACTCCAAATATTGATTTGATAAAAAAATATTTTTAGTTTGCTCACTTTGCATTTTGCAAATTAATAAAATAATAATAATAATAATAATAATAATAATAATTAAAATATGTATTTTTGAAACAGTTTATTACATTTTAAACCGATGTGGCAGTTCTTAAAAGTTTTCAGTAAGCTGAATGCAGTGTGTGTGTGTGTGTGTGTGTGTGTGTGTGTGTGTGTGTGTGTGTGTGTGTGTGTGTGTGTGTGTGTGTGTACCTGAAGAGTTTCACCATGTAGCACTGAAAGCTCGCTACTATTTCGGGCCACAAAGTCGTAACTGCAACGGTACACCTGGTCAGGAAGTGGATTTTCAGCACTGCACAACAAAGCAAACACAATTATTTTCTCTTTTATAAAATAATACAGGTTTTCGGATTATGATTTGAAGCTGTGTATGAGAAAACATCAGTAAAATAAATTGATAAGCTAATGCTGTGGGACCAAATAATTTGATAAGCTGTGTATCAAACCAGGATGAAATGTGTATGTGAAGCCTCACAATAGTTAGCATTTACCTTTCTTCTGTGAGCTGGACAGGTGATGATGGCTGGTTAATATCTAACTAAAACGACAGGCATTATATAATGAAAACAGTGATACATGAAAAATCAAGTACGTGTGAATGTAAAGGTAAAAACCTTTGGGTCTCTCAACATGGCATCTTGTCTGTTCTGAGATTCGAGAGGATCTTTAAATGCCGGACTGCTCGCATCGAGTTCATCAGGCTTCCAACCGTCCAGAAACACCGGAGTATATGGGGGTGCTGATTTTGCATGCTGTGAACTGTCAAACACACAAGTGTGTGTTTTTACTTCAAATTAGGCTAAATTATATATCACATTATTATGCACAGAGACTTAGCTATAATGTAGAATAATCATAGTGTTAGTCAGGTTCAGCTGAGCAGTTATTAAGGTATTAAAGTATTAAGGTTTTCTTGGGTGTGATGTTCTTGGTTTATTAGTTTTTGCTTTAGGCATCAGAATTTGTACAGAAGCTGACACACACACACACACACACACACACACACACACACACACACACACACACACACACACACACACACAAAAGACACTTAATCCTTCTATATGGATATTAGACACTCCCATATTTGCAACATGTCAATGCATACTTAACAGAAAATCAGCAAAAATCAACATCATACAAAATGGAAATTTATATTGTGAACCACTTATATGTTGATCATTAATTAAACATCCAAACCAAGTGAATGTAAAAGAAACAAATAGTCTATAGTCTATAGGCCAGACTTCACTATTTATTATTCGGATAACGTTTTACTTTCATTGATTACATTTTTTTTTTATACAAATATCTGTACTTACATTTTCAAACCAGGCTCGTTACTGTAGTTTTAATCTATTTGGGCTCCGTTTGCAACCCATCAACCTATTTCTTGTAATTGTCAGGCTTTCTCCACCTACCACTGGCTCTCACACACCACTGATGTAGGCTAGTTTACGAAGCTAACAACAAGCAAGGCAGACGGCAACAAGAAATATGGCTAACGTGGATGAGACAGAGGGAAACAATGATCTAAGACTGAGAACAGAGACATTCCCGATCACCTGCTTGTGCTCTACATGGTGGTTGTTCAGTCTGGATACATTCATTAGATAGCAAAATTAGAAATTATTTTATATTAATATATTATAGAGCTTTAATAGTGTGTTACGTTGCCCTGTTACATGCCAACAGCAAAAATTATATAAAAGATATGAGGTTAGCCAATTTACATGTCTTTACATTGGAGCACAATCCAGCCTTCGTTCTCTCTGGTTGGTACCTGTCAAAGATATGCAGGAAAATGGTAGCTGAATGGTTAAGATGTCAGACTTCTGATTCAACGGTTTTGTGTTCAAGCCTAAGCTTTGCCAAGCTCCCACTGCTGGGCATTTAAACAAGGCAATTCACCTCAAGTTCTCATGTATCATATGTATTTAATATCAATTTAAGTGAAGTCATATCTATTTAATTAAACTTATCCATCTGCGCACCCATGGCCGAACTCTTAGGTTCTCTAATCATGTCTTGCTTAAAATGCCTAGAACAAGATATAAATCGTAGGGTGATGGTGCCTTCTCAGTAGCGACTCCTAAGCTTTGGAATTCCCTCCCTCCTGATCTCACCTCTGAAAGGGAATTGTCTACTTTTAATGCTAAACTAAAGACCCACTTATTCACCAAAGTCTTTGTTGTCTAGTTGAGGGTGTGCTTAGTTGTCTGCTTCTGAACATTTATTTTAATTGTTGTGTTTTAATGCTTATTTTATTTCTCTTCTGTTTTAAGTTCTTACAATTTACTTTTTTTTTATGATATTGTATATTTTACTACTTTTATTTTAATTCTAATTTTATTACTGTTTTGCACATTGCCTCTTGCACTTTGTTTAGCACCTAGGTTCTACCTGGTAGATGTTATTTGCTATATAAATAAAAATTGATTGATTGATTGATATGTATTTGCAGGAATTGTACAAATGAGGTAATTGTAAGTTGGTTTGGTCCCCTGTTATGTAAGTCTCTAATATATATATAGTCTTTTAAATGTAAATGCATTAAGCAAACTGGGAAAAAAATGTGGAGCATTTATTATCGCAATTCTTGCAATTTAAAATCTGCTCATGGTGCAGTCATGTCACAGATTGTAAACCAGTCTGTAAATTGTTTCTTTTATGTTTCTTGTGTCTAAAGAGGACTATCCAAATCAAGAGTCATCCAAAAGGAGACTGATGCTCAGTGTCCAAAGACTTCTAGACCTCTGTCACCAGGACATCATCTACAGCATACCCACATACACACACACCCACATACACACACACACACACACACACACACACACACATACACACACACACACACACACGCACACGCACACGCACACACACACACACACACATGCACAAACACTAAGAGTACAAAAACATACAAAAATGTCCCCCGAGGCTCTATTTAGATCACAAAAATGTTTCAGCGCCATGTATAATGTTGAATGTGTAGCTTTTAAAAGTTATTTTGTAAATAGAGAATTGTGCCATTGAGGGTAATTATAATTTTTGTAGTCAGGCTTTATATTACAGAAAACGGAGAATGGTTTATGTCCTTTTAAATGAGTAAAAACCTGGGATACTAACTTTTCCTGGGTCCAGTTGGGGCCGAGAGAACTCCACAACTCTTTCTCCTCATGCGTGAGATTCTGCTGCAGGAGAGAAATGGCTCCACTGGTCAGTGCAGGACTGGACACAGCGGCTGCCAAGTCAGGACCACCTGTAGTTTTGACCATCTGGCAACCCACATACATACATGGCACAGAATTCATCGTTATATTCATAAAGTTTTATATAAAGACTTATTAATCTTCTGCCTTTTTGAAGAGCAGTTTCATGAATTTTACAGTCAAAACTATTTATAAATTAATTGTAACTCTGTTAAATTCATTTGTAATTTTTCTTAATCTTTTTTAAGCTAAAGCTACTGTTACTGTTTTTTAAGCTAGAGCTACTGTTACTGATACTGTAAACATCACATATCATGAGAAGAAAGTGTCTTAAAACCTTGCTAGAAACGTGTCATTTCCACACTTTGATCATGTACAATATGTACTTTTTTTGTTGCCGTATGATCGGCTGATTATCATTGCATGAAAGTCTGGAGTCATCATTGGAAAGGTTTTCCAAGTTCATTGTAGGGAAGGTGAAGTAAATTAATAAAGAGATATTAGCTGTAATTATTTTCTGTCAGTTTCTGTGTACACTAACCAGATAGAGAGGAATGAACAGGTGATGTAGAAGCTCTTCAGAGTTCGGATTTGCTATGTCTGTCTTCAAACAGTCCTAGAATAATAAGCAACAGTGCTGTATTTAAAAAACTAAAACAATGTAAAGAATAAGGAGAATATTACTACTTCTAGTACTACTACAATTATTATATTATTATTGTTATAATATCAATAAAAAAAACCTATAATAATTATATATATATAATTTTATTTTATTGATATTTTTTAGGTTAATATTATAACATAATAATATTACAATCTTATTATTATATTGTAATAATAACAACGAGAAATGAGAAACTGTTATGTGATTACATTACCAGCAAATTGAATGAGTATTTAATCTTCTGGAAAATGTCCACAAACTCTTGCTTAGATGGAAGGCTTACTTCTGTCACCATGACATCATCTACAGCATACACACACACACACACACACACACACACACACACACACACACATCACAGTCATTATATAAAAACAGTCATGTTGGCTTGCTATTACACAACCCAATCAATTTGTCTCACTCCTCGCTTACAGCCCTGCTTTTTCTTCTTCTTGCTGCTCTTGTTTTTTTTCATGTTTTGCTCCAGAGTGTGCTGAGCATCAGCTGCCAGTTTCAGTTGGGCCATGAAGCGCTCCACATCAGAAAAGCAGTGGTTTAACAGCTCCTGAGGGACACACGGTATGCTCTTTACCATGTAATATAATACACATCCACCTTAGCTATAATCAGTGGCCACTAAATCAAATGCACCTGTCATATAAATGCAAACACTTTGTGTACTAACTGAAACCCTATCATACCCCTCCACCCATCAGTGTTCATCAGTGGAGTACATTACATTATTATGCAATGTACATTAAAGCACAATGAATTTCTTTTTATAGCATATCCCAGCAATGTTAGAAAGCTGGGGTTTAGAGTGCAGGGACAGCCATCATACAGTGCCCCTGGAGAACAGAGGGGGGTTTAAGGGCTTTGCTCATGAGCCCAAGAGTAGCATCTTGGCAATACTGGGGTTTGAACCCCCATTCTTTCAATCAGTTACCTGGAGTCTTGAACAATTAATTGTACTCCACAAGGCTTCATCAATAAGATCATGTGTTTCAAATGCATTTTTTTAGAAACTGCACACATACGCTCACACGTTAGCACCACACAGTACAGGCAGTGTCGCTTCTGAGCTAAGCTTTTTTTAGTGGACACATTTAGTGGTCCCTTTCCACTGATGGATGGATTATGTGGAACTGTGATTGTAAACAAACATTTGCAAAAGATGGTGAAGTAAATCATCACCAACATATATATACATATAGAACATATGCCTTGACAACGTGTTCATACACACCACGTCATGTTCTGGTTGTCTAACTCGTTCCTTTCCATTCACTGCGGAAAGAATATGTAATGAAAATGCATAAGAAAAACATGAGCATGTCTCATATTCCTTGCTGGTTGAAAATAAACAAATAATGAACAGAATAATTGTTCCACAAACAGCCAGTAAAATAAAGGAAACACCTCGTGAATGAGGGGGTCGGCCCTCTGTAGAATAAGGTCTGAGTAAAGAATGTTTTCGGGGAACAACTGCTGGGGGATTCATCTATAGAGAAACAAAGAGATATCAATTATTCAAACTGTTTTCTCTGTAGTGAGTTAGCTGTCTGGTCATCCTGTCACATGCAATATCTGAAAAATATAATAGGAGTAGAAGCAGCAGAGTTGGCAAAGGTACACACATCCTTCACTCAAGTATCAGTTCAGATGTTTTAAAATAGTAACTGACTACACTTTTTCACTAAAGTAAAAGTAAAGAATTATGGGCTCTGACATGTACTTTTAAGAAAAAAGTAGCCATTACTACTATTACTATGTCTCTGTTCTCAGTCATGTTTACATCACCTACTCCCTCTGTCTCATACGCATTAGCCCCTTGTTGCTTTTGCCTTGCTTGTTGTTAGCTTCATTGGCTAGCGTACGTCTGTGGTGTGTGATAGCCAGGAAATTATACACCAGTGGCAGGTTGGTGCGCAATTAGATGAAAAAATATTGATCATGTCACCAAATAGATTAAAACTAATGTTTTGGAAATAAATAATACTAAATAATAAAGAATAGAAAGTAGAAAATAGATAATAGTAAATAGTAAGAAGCAGAAAGTACAGATATTTGTGTCAAAAATTTAATTAGTGAAAGTATTAAAGGTATAAAAAAAGAGAAATAGTGAAGAGAACTGATAACAGAAAAATCTACTTAAGTACAGTAAAGAAGTATTTGCACTTCATTACTTCCCACCTCTGAGAAGCAGTGGTAGTAAATAAATAGATATAACAATTATACTATTGTCAGTGCATAGTACAAATACACAGCAACAAAATGCAGTTTAGCATCTAACAGATGTACATATAGCGCGGTTAAGTATGTAAATATATGTACAGCAAACAAATTTATAAATAGGCCATGATCAGTGAAAATGCGCTGTAAGAGTGTATATGTATATAAAGATCTATCAATAAAAAATATCTGAAATGTGCCAGATGTTTGTAAAGCACATTATACGGTATGCATACAATTGTTCATTTTAATTTATAGTAGAAGTCATAAGAGGAGTGAAAGGAGGAGGATGATATTAAAACTAGTAGTTAAACTAGTTAAAAGAGTATTATTAAGAGTAGTTAAGAGTAGAAGGAAGAGAAGGAGGAGGTATAGTATGAGTAGTTAAAGTAATACAATGAGTAGTTAAAGTAGTTAAAGTAGATGTAGGATCATAATTAAGAGTAGTTATAGGGAGAGGAGGAAGAGAATAAGTAGTTTGAGTATTAAATTAGTAGGTTACAGTAGCAGTATGAGGACTAGGAGTAGTAAGAGTAGTTGGAGTAGTAGTAGGTATAGTGGAAGAAATAATAGTAATAGTATAAGTATTAGCAGTAATAGTGGTAGTAAAAGTACTAGAAGTAGTGGAACTAATAGGAGGAGGAGTTGGGGATATAGTATGTATAGTTTGAGTAAGAGCATGAGTAGTAGTAGAAGTACTGTAGGAGTAGTTAGAGTAATAGATTAGATTCAACTTGACTACTGTCAGTGTGCAGGGTACAAAGTACTCATAATAGTATGAGTAATAGAAGTTGCAGTAGGACTAGGAGTACTAGTAGTATTGGGAGTAGTAGTATTCATTGAAGGTGTAGTAGTAGTATTAGTAGAAGTAGTAGTGGTAGTAGTAGTAGTAGGAACATGAGTACTAGAAGTTGCAGTAGTACTATGAGTACTAGTTGTAGTACGTAGTTGGAGAAGGTGTCATAGGAGTTGTAAGAGTAATAGTATGAATCGAAGTAGTTGGAGAAGTAGAAGGATAATATGCTGTTACAGCTAAATAATAGACGTCAACATTTTAACAGTAACATAGGCTGCATCACACAATAATCATCATTCCCACTAACAGCATGCCATGTTTGATTTCCTACTAAAATGCATTATTCAGTACACAATTAAACATCTTTGTCTATTTGCATTAGACTTTTGCACCTGCATTTCACCCGTGTTTATTCTGCACACTGTACACGTTATATAAAAATTCCCTGTTAATTTGTCATTCGTGTCTTTATGTCCTTTATGAGTTAAATCAGGTTCCGTAGAGGATTTGAAGAGTAGGAATTTTATTGTATGGTTTAACAGACAGTTTCTCTTGAATCTCAGATCTTAACTAAAAAGCATTAGTTAGACAGAGGTGGACGTGCTAGATCAAAGTAAACACCAAAATCTGCATTTCTGTCACTCCACAGAATGCAGTGGAACTTTCCAGTCTAAGTGATGTTATCTCATCTCAGTTTTTGGTAACCTTCCTTTAATTAAAAAGAAAAAACAGCCACCTGATCTACACCAGATGTAAAATAAAAACATAGGCCAGTATCAGTTGTATTTATGCAGGTAATAGAAGACACAATTAGCAGGAATTTGGATTTCGACTTGATATCAAATGTCTCTTTTTTTCATTTGCTGTAAAAAATGTCATTTAATTATGTGTCAAGGAACATGTAAATCTAAGAGAATGATATAATCAAGGCTATTGGTTCGCAAACGTTTTAAAAAATTTGGGCTTCTTAAAAAAAATTTTTGCTGGTATATTTCAGGATGTTGTACCTATAAATCTTTAAAAGTCTTTATGCCTGCCGTCTTGTAAATGCCATCAATGTAGTAAATTTTTATTCTAAAGAACCTGTAAAAAGGTGTAAGACGTATCCTGTAAGTGTGTGCAATCTTATACAAACACTGTGGTTGTTTTATATGAAATTTGAGAACCAATGATTGCGCAAGTTACATTCCGTTTATGGCAAAACTGTTCTAGCTTTGGTGTTTAGCATCAATGTTAACAGGTTTTTGCTTTATAAAGATCTACCAATTTGTTACTATCAACTTAAATATTGAGGGGAAACATAAAGTAGGTTCACAATCAAAGCAATTTTGTAACATGTGTTAGCTCAAATAACCTAAAACTGGAAAACATTTGTGCCTCTGTATATAAATACATTTATTTATATACTGCTAAATATCTGGTGGTCATTCAACAACATACAGTCAATGCTTCTGAATTACAATTTAGACCTACTGTGTTAAAAAACATATTACTGAAATGGATTAATAAGTTAACATCTTACCGTACAAGAAGATATGCGTCAGTCTCACATCTTCTGTTTACGCCTTATAGAGAAATGTAGAAATGCAGAAAACAAGAAAAACAAGAACACCTTTCAGGTCCTGACTAATCTCTCTCTCTTCTGCTCTCTCCCTCCCTCTGAGTTTCTCCTGCTCTGAGTGTGTGAGCTGATTGATCAGAATTATAGACAGTTGGAGTTCATAGATCAATTAAATGCTGTCTCTGTTTTTCTCTTACATGCACGAGTATTCACATTCCAGGAAGCAATTCTATCTGAGCACACTCATGCACATATGCATATACACACACGCCTACACCGAAACGTGACTGTCAAGGACACTCGGTTGGCTGTCTCAGGTCAGTCTTTCAGCAAAGCCTGTCTAACCAGCTCTCGCTCTCGTTTCCCTTTTAGAGGTATAATAAGAATGCTATTGCCTCAGTGCCTGCAACCAAAAGCTTTTTTTAAGCCATTTTTATCTGCTACGTAACCAGTCAACCTTTATTGCCATGACATTTCCAAAAAAGTAGCCAGATTTTTTAATACCCAGTGTACATATCTACTCGAACTAATATCTTAGTGCTGTGTGACTTATTCGAAAGTAAGTAAGAAGTATGTATGTTTCAGTAACTACAACATACCTATGTTGGAATGTGTGGTACAAGACGAAGGAATGCTGACATGGCCTTCTTTTACCCAGTTTTACTCATCAGTTTTTACTGATGAGTATCTGATGGAAAATTTTACATATTTAAGACAAAGTAATAACAATATACACCCATTATTCTGTTCAAACGTTTTACATCTCAACTGTATGTTGTCTGATGGCTGAAGGTGAATATTGAAATTCAATGTTTTATGTTATGTCAAGGTCCACATTATAAGCCTTCTTACAATATGGACTAGCCATTTTTTAGCCCTTTGTCTAATAGTGTGTGTGAAGGAGAATTCTGGAAAAGTGATTTTTTTTAATGAGCATTGTAATTTTTTTATTTGTTTTTCCTTCAATTTACACAAAACCTATGCAAAAGTTTAAGTTACAGCTCTCTCTCTCTCTCTCTCTCTCTCTCTCTCTCTCTCTCTCTCTCTCTCTTTCTGAGTCACATCATTCCCTAAAAAACTTAAACGCCCAAATGCTAGCAATAATGACACACAGGTGATAATCATCACCTGCTACCTGCAGGTTAAACCCTCCTTTTTTCCTTCTGAAGCTGAGGATGTCCACATCCCCTACTGTCAAAAAATGTATAACTTTTTTAGATATCTGGTGTGATTTCAGGTCAAGGTCACCCTCCTTCACTTTCTATACAGTAATAATGGTGGTGCAGCACTATCTTTATTATTGTCCAAACAAAACAACATTCCATTGCCCTTTTAACGTAGGCAGGTCATTAAAGTGTCCATGTGCAGTATAAAAGTGACACTGTGCTGTGGCAGTCCAGAGAAATCCAGGTATTAGGTGCTGGGTGTTTCCTGGTTTAGACTCCGAATGGCCTGCGGGAAGAAGCTCCTCCTAATTCTCTTTGTGTTTGCCTTCAAGGAGTGGAAGCGTTTCCTTGAACGCAACAGACAATAGAGTCCATTGTTGGGATGGCTGAGTTCTTTCACAATCTTCCTGGCCCTGGAATGGTAATGCGTGCTGTAGATGTCTTGCAGGTTAGGGAACTCGGTGCAGATGGTACACTTAGCTGACCACACCACCCTCTGGAGGGCTCGTCTGTCCTGCATGTTGCTGTTCCCAAACCAGGAAGTGATGCTACCTGTCAGGACTCTCTCAATGGTGCAGATATAGAAAGTCTTTAGCCCTTGAGAGGGAAGTTTAAAGTCCCTTAGGTGTCTCAGATGGTACAGACGCTGCTGGGGCTTTTTCAAAAGGGTGTTGCTGTAACAGGACCATGACAGATCCTGCATTATGTGAATACTCAGGTACTGGAAAATGTCCATTCTCTCCACTGGATTTCCGTTGATATTAAGTGGTTAGTATGACCGCTCCTGCTTCATTTTGAAGTTCACTATGAACTCATTAGTCTTGCTGACGTTCAGGTGAAGATTGTTCTCTTCAGGTTTTTAAAGAGTAGGTAGGCAGTCCCGTCATTGTTGGAGATCAGGCCCACCCCAACAGTGTCATCAGCAAACTTGATGATGGTGGTGGAGTTGGATGTGACCACACAGTCACCAGTATAGCAGGGGGCTCAGAACACAACCTTGAGGAGCTCCAGTGTTAAAGGTTAGGGAGGATGAGGTGTGTTTGTCCACTAATACGGCTTGTGGTCTGTCTGTTAGGAGAGATCCACTGACACAGCGGTGAGCTGTCTTGGGACCTCCAACTTAGAAGTGAACGTGTAGGGAATTATGGTGTTAAATGCTGAACAGTGGTCCACAAACCACATTTTCACATAATTCTGTTTTTTGCATTCCAGGTGGCGTATTGTTGTGTGGAGAAGATGCATAATGGCATCCTCAATAGAGCGGTTTTGGAGAGAATTGTAGAGGATCCGGTGTGTCAGGTAATGATGCAGTAATTAATTATTTGACCCGTCTTTCAAAGCACTTCATCACTACTGAGGTTAGGGCTACAGTGTGATAGTCGTTGAGGCAGGATGGGTTGGGATTCTTCGGGACTGGTTGGGAAACCTTCTGATGATGGTTATTGTACTGTATCATCCATTAGTTTCCTGACTAATCCCACAACTGCTTCCGTATACATTTTGACGTCATCAGAGCTGCGCCTGAACATGTCCCATTCTGCAACATCTAAAGTGTCCTGCAAAGCGGCCACAGATTTGTCAGTCCAGCACTACCTTCCTTTGAACTGGTGCTTGCTTTTTCAGCCTTTGTTTGTATACAGGCATGAGTAAGATTTCCCAAATGGTGGACGTGATTGTGCCTTGTAGCTGTTTACTCAGCATGTTACATTGGTACACCTGTCCTCATAATAAATCCACTCAAAGGAAACATCTGACTTTAAGAGCTCTCACAGCTACAAGATCAGATCAGTTCTGCTGTCCTATATATTCAAGAAGTGCCCTTGAACCTTCCCCCCCATCAGATTCAGCAGAAAACAAGAGCAACATAGCAAGTTACTTCATAATTTTATTTTTTTTTTTAAAGGTCATTACCTATGGAGGATCAGAATCAGGTTTATTGGCCAAGTGTGTTGACACACACAAGGAATGTGGCTCCAACTGTAAATCTCAAAAGTACAGACATAAATAACTATAAATTTAGCTTGTACGACAAAGGATGAAAAAAATACTTTCTGTGTGTGGGGCAGTGACGAGTAAGAACATGAACCAAAAACACCTTTGGAAAGACAAACATGAAAAATAAAGCTGTGAACAATAAAGTTATATACAGGTACTAGCATGTTATTCAGGTGTGAGTGATCATTGACATGACATGACATGTGTTGCGTGCAGAGACTGATGCATAATGTAGTTCATGGTTCTCTTTCAAACATTCGTTCGGTATCTCACTATGGGAATCGCCTCGGGCGTGACCAATCCTGGAAGCATCAATCACACCACGTCTGTCGGCTGACAGACCAATCACGACAGTGATGCGTGATCCCTATATACACCGCTGCTGACGGTCCCTGCCTCATTCTCGTTCTCTTCCCCCGTGAAGATCCTTTTAGGAAGCTATCCTCAGCAGATCCTCTGGGGGCGGTCGCTTAACTGTTCACAGACAGGCCATTAAGGTACTTCTCCGAGCGCGGCTGCTTCTTGAGGAGAATATCCACTGTCAAAGCGGATATTCCCTTCTGCTGTTTCTTTCCTTATTTTCTTTTCACATCGCGTCAAGCGAGTATTAGAATATCGTTCGAGACCCGTTTCGAGAAGCACGACGTGGTGATCTCGTTGTTTTCTTTTTTCCGGTGATTGTACCTCCGTTACGGCGACTGCGAGTTCATCCATGTGCATGCGGGTCTACGATCTCGGTAAAAGACTCTCATCCCCTGTGCATTGTGTGCTTAGGAGGGGACCCATGTCTCTCTCCGCTGCCCGCAGAGAGGGACGAGGCTGCTTCGCAAGCACAGTGCAGCTGGGGAGAGTTGATGGACGAGGTTTCTCCTGTCCTTCCTTCACTCTTTGAATCAAACTCTCTAATTGATAACAAGGGTGAGGGAGAGGAAGATGATGAGGTCGCTCATTTTTTGGAGGAAGATTTGGAAGATTTCCATCGAATGGCCATCTCAGCAGGTGCATCACGACGCTGAGAGGGATTTATATGATGGGAAGAGGCTGCCATCACGCACTTCCCCAGTTAAGCAGCTGATTCCTGCTGTACCGGCGTGTGTCACAGAAATGCGTCGTTTTTGGGACAAACCCTTCTCGCATAGAGTGCCCATTAAGGGTTTCTCTAGACTGGAGGTGCACGATATGGAGGCTTTGGGGATGTACAACCCCCCCCCATGGAGCTGTCGGTGGCTAGCCACCTCCACCCAAATCGACGAGCTGCTCAATCCTCCTCCTCCCCTTCTCTGCCAGGACGTACAGAAAGGCTGTCCGCCTCCCTTTTCCAGAAGATCTACCGCTCCTCGGCCCTGGTGGTTAGAGCTCTGAATGCCACCTCAATGCTCATGGCTTACCAGGCAGAGCTCATGGAGGAGATGGAGAGGCAGATTGATGCTGGGTCACCAGATTCAGCCTTGTGGAAAGAAATCTGCGTCATTGCGGATCTCAACCTACGTTCTTCTAGGGGAGTGGTCCAGAGCTGCGGCCGCAGCATGGGCCTCGCTGTGGTTGGCGAAAGAGCCCTGTGGTTGGTGTTGAAAGGCTTATCGGAGAGGGAGAAGGTGGAGTTCCCTGATGCCCCGATAGAGCCGAAAGTCCTTTTCGGGGCTGCGGTGGCGAATATGCGCCAGCAATGCGACCTTCGTAAGAAGGATGGTTTGAGGCATGTCTCCCAAGAAAGCCTCCTGCTCGCCCTCCCCAACCCACACATTCATATTTCGCCCCTGCGTCCAGAAAGAGACAGCCTGTTTCGGGGCCCCTAGGCAACCCCCACCCCAGCAGTCAATGCGCGGGGAGGCTCGCCAGAAACAGCCCCAGCCCAGGAACAAGACCTCTTTTGCAGCGGCAGCTGCTAGGCATCGCCCAGTGGAGGGAAGAAAAGGCGGGCGACCTAACCTGTGGTCTGATACTGGGTCAAAAGAGAGGTGGCAGCACTCTCTGAGTTTCTGTAGCACCCCTCGACTCATCTCAAGAGTCTTATCCTCCTCCTCCAGTTAAAGGCGTTGGGGAGCGTTTCAAAAAAAGTGTTCGACGAACAAAATTTCTCCGGTTGGAGTGTTGGCACCAGTTCCCCCAGTGCCCGGAAAGTTATTTCTCCCCTCTCCTCCCGCGGGGTTATGCAAGAGAGAGAGCAGTATGTTCCATGTTCGTTCAAAAATATTAAAGATTTGTTCTGTGCATCCAGGCAGTGGGCCGAGGGCACAGATGTGTGTAATAAAGGGGAAAAGTGAAAAAATCCACACACACACAATGAAAGAAGTCGAATCAGAGTTGCAACCCCCGGCTCCGCCGCCAGATGGTGCCACCGCGCCGTCTGTAAGCGAGAGCCACAGAGGCCCGCTCTCTGCTTGCGCGGAGAGTTGGCAGTTCATCATTGGGTATATTCCACAATACAGAGGGGATATCGCCTGCAATTTGCCGTGAGACCACCGCTTTTCAGCGGCGTGATTTGGTCGACAGCAGAGGGCGAATCTGCTCAGGTTTTGGAGGATGAAATAACCTCCTTACTGAGCAAAGGGGTAATTCGATCGGTGCCGCGAGAGGACAGCCAGCTCGGCTTTTATTCCCGGTACTTTGTCGTTCCCAAGAAAGGGGAGGGGTCTCCGTCCCATTCTGGATTTACGGAACCTCAACAAACACCTCAGAAAGTACAAGTTCAAGATGCTCACATTGAAAGCTTTGTACAGTGTTATTCGTCCCAGAGACTGGTTTACGTCAGTGGATCTGAAGGACGCGTATTACCACGTAAGCATTTATCCAGCACACAGGAAATTCCTACGCTTTGCCTATCAGGGCACAGCCTACGAATATTTGGCGGTTCCGTTCAGGCTAGCTCTAGCCCCGCGGATCTTTACTAAATGTGTCGAAGCTGCACTATCTCCGTTAAGAACGACGGGTTTAAGAGTGTCAGCGTATTTGGACGATCTCCTTCTCTGCGCTCAGTCACGGCAGCAAGCGGAGGTGAATACGGGTGTGCTTCTGTCCCACCTGGCTGGCTTAGGTTTCAGGATAAACCAGACAAAAAACTGCTTGGTGCCCACACAGGAAATAATATACCTGGGTCTCAGATTGAACTCAGACCTGTATCAGGCTTTTCTATTAGAAAAGCGCATCAGGTCGATTCAGAGTTGTTTCTATCTTTTCCAGAGAGGAAGGACAGTTTCATTCAGACTCTGCTTACGCCTGCTGGGGCTGATGGCTTTGGCAGTGTCTGTCATACCGTTGGGACTGTTGCGAATGAGAGACTTTCAGTGCTGGGTTACGGCACAGCGCTTATGTCCGAAGGGCCACCTCAATCGCAAGGTGATGGTGACGTCACTGTGCTTACGCACCCTCCATCCCTGGAGAAATCGCAGGTTGGGGTGCGGTGTGCAAAGGCAGGTTGGCGAAAGGGAAATGGCCCGTTTCGCTTCAGTGCGCGCACATAAACTTTCTGGAGCTGTTAACGGTGTTTCTAGCTTTGAAACATTTCATGCAGTTTCTTCGGAGTCACCACGTATTGGTCAGATCAGACAACACGAGGGCGGTGGCGTACATAAATCGCCAGGGTGGAACGCGCTCTCCTCGACTTCACCGTCTAGCGCGAGATCTTATGGTGTGGGGTATGGAGCATTTCCTGTCGCTGCGAGCGACTAATGTGCCGGGAGTGTTGAATGCGGGGGCGGATCTCTTGTCATGGAGAAATCCCCTGTACGGGGAGTGGTCTCTCCATCTTATGGGAGAGATTCGGCCGGGCCGCCGTAGATCTCTTCGCCTTGCACGAAAACATTCATTGCCCTCTGTTCTTTTCTCTGGCGAGAAACGGTGCACCTATGGATCGTGCCGACTCTACAAAGAGTACGAGAAGGCGGTCACTCTGTAATACTAATCGCTCCGAACTGGCCAGGGAAAGTGTGGCTGACGGAGATATTCCAACTCCTGCACGATCGACCCTGGCCTCTCCTGTTGCGCAGGGATCTCCTCTCGATTTTTCACCCGGCACCGGACAGAGTAGCTCTCTGGGCCTGGCCCATGAGAGGATGAATCTTAGTGTTGCTGGTTTGCCTCCGAGGGTGATTGAGACGATTCAGAATGCGAGAGCAGCTTCGACACGCTCTGCATATGATAGGAAATAGAATGTGTTTGAACTATGGTGTGCACAGAGACATATCGTCTCTTTTCACTGTTCTGTGGCAGATGTGTTATGCTTTTTGCAAGAACTTTTGGATAAGGGCAGGGCTTTTTCAACCGTTAAGGTTTATCTCGCCGCTGTTTCTGCATGCCACGTAGGGATTGACGGTAATACTATCAGTCATCACCCGCTCGTGTGCAGGTTTATGAAGGGGGCGCGGCACCTGAGCACGTTCTCCAAGCCGCTGGTTCCGCCATGGGATCTGTCCGTGGTCCTGAGCGCGCTCTCTTAGTCTCCTTTTGAGCCGATAGGGAGTATTGATTTAAAGCTCCTTTGGCTAAAGGTTGCTTTGTTATTGGCTCTTTCTACCGCGAAGCAGGTTAGTGAACTTCATGCTTCGTCTGTTCATAACTCCTGTATGTGGTTTGCTTTGGCTTTCTCGCGAGGGGCTCTCAAGACTAATCCGGCATTTATCCCTAAGGTGAGCGAGTCAGCTTTCGCCTGCAGACAGGTTGATTTAATGGCTTTTCATCCGCCTCCTTTTTCCTCAGCGGAGGAGGAGCGACTTCACTGTCTGTGTCCTGTCCGTGCGTTACATCACTATGTTGACAGGACGAAGGGATTGAGACGGAGTAATCAGCTGTTTGTTTCATGGGCTGATTCCCGTGAGGGAAGTCCCGTTTCCCGTCAGCGCCTGTTCCATTGGCTCGTGGAGGCTATTATAATGAGTTATAATAGCGTGGGTCTTAACCCTCCGGAAGGACTGAGGGCTCATAGTACCCGAGGCTTGGCCACTTCGTGGGCGCTTTTTAAGGGTGTTCGATTCAGGACATCTGTGCGGCAGCATGCTGGGCTTCGCCGCACACTTTTGTCCGTTTTTATAGGCTGGATGTCACGGAGCCTTCGCTGGCTCATTCCGTCCTGAGTGTGTAATACATATATGTATATATATTGTATGTGTGTGTATATATATATATATATATATATATATATATATATATATATATATATATATATATATATATATATATATTTATAAAATATACGTATTTTGGACATGTATACGTGTATATGAAAGGGAATGACAACGGATGATGGTAACATCGTGGATCGGTTGT
Organism: Silurus aristotelis; assembly: GCF_946808225.1. NCBI lineage: Eukaryota > Metazoa > Chordata > Actinopteri > Siluriformes > Siluridae > Silurus > Silurus aristotelis. The sequence goes on from NC_139590.1 coordinate 7,542,790, forward strand.
TTGTCATTTCTCTCACTTTTCCACTCTCTTCGGTGAGAGTGGTTATCTCTTTTTATCACATCACTGAGTTGGTTGACACCTGCTTCGGACAGCATATCTGCAATACGGGAGTTGTCTATATCCCATAGTGAGATACCGAACGAATGTTCGAAAGAAAATCTTTAGGGTACCTACGTAACCCCGGTTCTCTGATAACAGGAGTGAGGTATCTCACCACACTTCCCTCCTTGCAGTGCACGGAGAAGAGATATGTGAGAATGAGGCAGGAACCGCAGCAGCGGTGTATATAGGGAGGCGGGACTCCCGCATCACTGTCGTGATTGGTCTGTCAGCCGACAGATGTGGTGTGATTGATGCTTCCAGGATTGTTCACGCCCGAGGCGATTCCCATAGTGAGATACCTCACTCCTGTTATTAGAGAACCGAGGTTACGTTAGAAACCTAAAGTTCATAATCCTTTTTTTTACTCCAGTTGTGTTCAGTTTCTCTTAGTGCACAAGGCAACATGATCAAGGCTTGTTATAATTCATTTTCCTTTACTTATCAACATTGCTTGACAAATCGCACACAAATATCCTCATCATCCTGCTCTCCCCTTTCAACTGGAGCAACACTTACCATCTGTAGATGCTGAAGTGGTGTAGATTGAGTTTTAATTCAAATGCATTAAGGAGACCGACTTAATTTTTCTCATAGAAATAATGTGCTAGCATTTCTTCCGCTTATGAGTGGGATTTGATCATCAAATCTACCCGGAAGATTATCAACACACACTAACCTGAATTTAAAGACATCAGCAGCACCCCAGGCCACAGGTACTGTAAGACCAGGACTAAGATTTACTGAGCTACCATTACTATTTATAAACCAATGAAGTGCACATGTATAATAAAAAGATAGGTGATACCAGTATTTTAAAGACAAGTTTCAATCAATAAGTATAGGCAATACCAATATGTATATGAAATGTTTTTAATATGATTATAGATTAGGGGTGTAACACCTAATGTACACAAAATTCACATTTTGCTTGCAAAATGCTTGTCTATTTTTATTAATACTGTTTATTAACATTTCTGAACATCAACAGTTTGCCTTAATTAAAACAATTTTAAATAAAATGCTTGGTTTAAATAATAAATAAAATATATAAAAAATGGAATAAATCAAATTAATGCAATACACTTTTTTTATTATATTGATTAAGTTGAGTATATATATCCATATCCCTAGACAGTGACACTGCGCTACTCCAAACAACGTTTTTATGACAGTATAGTGATATAAATATATAAATCAATTTGATTAATATAATAAAAAAGTGCAAAAAAAACAACAAAAAAGAGTGCATTTAACATGTTACTGAGGGAGCTTTGAGTTTAACTATATTCTGCAACAAAAATTGCATTCGGTACACGTGTGCACCGTACCAAAAGTCCTGTACTAAAATGGTTCAGTACAAACAAGTGTATCGTTACACCTATATTTCAGATGATGCAGCAACCAAGATATATGACTGAGGGGCAGAATGCTGAATTGGTTGTTTTAATAAAGGCAAAAAGGAAGAAGGAATAGTTCCCAATTGTGTGAAGCAAATAAATAAACAAAGTTGTTTACAAAATCTTAGGTAGAACATATATTTTAATGTGATACTTTATCAACACTAGTATAAAAAGTATTGATACTTCAGAATCGGTCTTATCCAGAGTAGTGGGTTAGTGGTTCTCGTTGTGAGGTCTGTGGTTTGGGTTTTTGGCAAAAGGGCTGAAAAGTACAAATTGTCATCAGATTAATTTATCATATTTATTGTTGAGTCTTTTACAGTCATTAGACATTTACAGTCATTAGGTCCCCTGGTGGTCTAGTGGTTAAGATGCAGCGCTCTCACCGCTGCGACCCGGGTTCGATCCGGGTTCGATCCCCGGTCAGGGAACCATCCCCAGCCACTCTTAGTGCCGGTCCCAAGCCCGGATAAATTGGGGAGGGTTGCGTTAGGAAGGGCATCCAGCGTAAAAACATGTGCCGAATCAAACGTGCAGAGGATCCGCTGTGGCGACCCCTAACGGGAGAAGCCGAAAGAAAGTTAGGTCCCCCGGTGGTCTAGTGGTTAAGATGCAGCGCTCTCACCGCTGTGACCCGGGTTCGATCCCCGGTCAGGGAACCATCCCCAGCCACTCTCAGTGCCGGTCCCAAGCCCGGATAAATTGGGGAGGGTTGCGTTAGGAAGGGCATCCAGCGTAAAACATGTGCCAAATCAAACGTGCGGAGGATCCGCTGTAGCGACCCCTAATGGGAGAAGCCGAAAGAAAGTCAGACATTTACAGTCATTAGACCTGAAATCGACTTAAATGGGTTTCACTTCAAGCCTCAAAGACTAAAAAAAAAAGTGGGCCTAGAAATAATGTCAGTACGGATGATGGGAAGTTCATGAATAGAAGCTTTTTGCTCCAATATTTAATCAAGATGCTCTTTTTAATATTCCTGTAATATCCAAATAATTGTATAGGATTGTGTTCATGCAGTAATGCACTCAAGCTACGTAAACAGTAAACAGTAGCTGCAAACGTAGCTGCAAACGTTTGCAGTAGCTGCAAACGACCCCATGTCGTAGTTTTACCTCATCAACTATCACAAAGAAATGTGTTTGTTCGGGATAATGTTTTTTTTTACTACAAATTTTACATAAATTACATTTTGGTTGTTAATTTCCTTTTTTTCGCGTCATATTACGAGGCCAGCTAGGAACCCTCAGAACTAAAGCCGTGTTTCCGAACGGAACGTTTCATTTGCTACCACGGGGCCGGAACTTACGTTTGTTGAGGTCAAGTCAAATCTCTGAAGTCAAATAAAGCAGTAAGAGAAACCTGTTTTTGTCATAATCATTATGATCAAATGTGCATGTTATTTTATAGGTCAACTTTTTCTAGCAGTGTGCTGTTTGGCTCTGATATCGTTGGTTTCATGTAGATCATTTGTTCGAAATCTACACGTGATGTCTGTGGGGTCTGTAATGATCGAGGATGGATTTGTGATATTAGATCAGATCAGACATTGCATATGTTCATCGTTATTACAGTTTAGCTACAAGCACACTTTTAAGGCCCTAGTAAATAATGCTATACAGTACAATGTGATCTTTTTAAATGATTTTGCATGATGGGATGGTGAGCAAAGTACTATATCCAACAACACAACACCATAGGTGTCAGTAACTGCCATATATTCTTTATTATAACTGAGAAACTGGTACTTAAAGATTGTAAATATGAAGTGCGAGGCTTTAAATTATATTGTATATGAGGGGTAAACATCTACTACCACTGGTTGAACAGTGAAGCTGTCAGGACTGTGCAATTCATGCCATAATGGTATCAAAACAAAAGTGATATCTCTCACACACACACACAAACTCAAGCAGAAAAGCAATCGTAGTGTATTTTTGTTTTGCGTTTAATCTTTAGTGCTTTATCAAGTTTACGTTAAGTATTCTTTGATTAGCAGACCTAATAATGCTTTTGGTCAAGCCAAAAGATTATTAAACATACTATGTCTCTTGTGCTCATCTCTCCTTTTATGTTATTTGTACTTTAATTAGAAAATTTTGCTTTAACCTTTAAATGATTTATTGGGGGGGGGGGGGGGAATAGAGAAAAAATCCACCTCATCATGCCTGCGACTGATTTTCACAATCTCAGTTCTTTTCAAAGAAAACAATCAAATAAAATTGTATGTGTCACTTGCACATTCATACAAAGTACGACATGTAGTCAAATGCTTTTTCGACTGTCCAACATGTCAATAGAATATAAAATGAACAAAAATAGTACATAAAAAAATATATTTTTCAAAATAATGACAGAAAGGGATGGATAGGGATATGACAGATATCAGCCCAAATGCTGATCACATCTAGGCGGCAATTCGTTCCGTTGAATCCCAGGACTGTTACTGATTACCTTCATGAGTTTACAGTCAGAGCTTGAAAGAAGCCCCATGTCAAGTCTACACACTAGTGTTCTTGTGTTACTTTTGGCCAATTGTGGAGATGTTTTTGGGTCTGACAGACAGACAGAATGAATGAATGAATGAATGAATGAATGAATGAATGAATGAATGCGCATGCATGCATAATTTGACATCTACCAGAAGTGCCAGGATGTCTTTCTGTCTTTGAAAGACATGGCGAGCTAACCTTTACCATGACTCTTTTTTTTTCTGTTCTAATTTAGTCACGATGGTGAAAAAGAAGCGCGTGAGACTGATCGCTGAGATGGCTCGGAAGATCCGGGCTTATCAAGAGCTGAAAAATCGTCCGCGAGATTCACAACGTTATGCCCTGGACTACGAAACCATGACTCGCCCGCTCACCGGTAAGAAGCTACCAGTGTTGGCTTGGCAGGACGTACAGCGGGAGACTCCGCTCTTTCGGCTCCTGGCTGGCATGCGCTTGTTCGGCATGGGACGAATCTTTACGCGGAAATCATGGCTGGAGGAACACACAGAGCCCTGCTACTGGAAGATAACTAAAGTGAAAGTAGACTACACAGCAGAGGTATTTAACGTTTTCAGTGTTTAATTCTGTGTTTGTAAAGTCTGGCTATTTAAAAAGAGGTCAAACATGTATGGAAAGCATTTTTTTTAAGAATGATTAGGAAGTTATTGATTTGATTTGCCTTGATTTATTTTTTTTTTTGTAGAATATGGACCATGGGAAAGCATGGGGGATTTTGACTTTTAAAGGTGAGCTGTGAGGATTTTATTATGATTTTAAATGTATTTATTATGCCTACTAATGCTAAGTTAGTATATTATTTTGTTATTCACTGAACAGATATATGAACATTACATTTCAAGAGACATAGCCTATTTAAAGACCATTATTACTAACATAATGATGTTTTTCTCATAATAATTGCTATTGACATCAAAATATTTACGTTAAATTGCAATTATCATTCTGTTGGTTGGTGGGTGAATCTAACAAATAGACATTTTAGTTTAAAAGCCAACCTTTTTTCAAATACAGTGAGTAAAACTTATAACATTAAACATTTAAAATGAAATTTTCAAAATATGTCACTGGCATTTTTCAGAGGGTCGTTACAAAAGGTGGGCGCAGTGTGAGATCTTTGGTCTATACCATAAATCTGGATGTGAGGTTCTACTTAAAATAACCACTAAATAGTTAAAATTCCTGTGGTCAATATGTACAGACATCCACATCTGGTTTGATCTCATGAACATTAGATATTATAAATGCACTGCCTTTGCATTGTGTTCCAGGTAAAGAAGAAAGCATTGAGAAAGAGATCGATAAGGTCATGTATCACGACTGGCGCTTGATACCCAAACACACAGAAGAGGCCTTTACACGCTTCGAGGCGGTCCCCGAACCCCCCGTCCGACATGCTCGCTACCCACCGCTCCTACGTGCCATGATCTTAGCGCAGCAAGCAAAGGAGCTCGACGTCGACGCGAGCACCCTCCCTGAACCCAGCCTACCTCTTAAACGAGATGTGCTTCTCAGCAAAGAGTACTTCCGCAGCCAGGAACAGCAGAAACGGGAGGGAACGCCCGTGTAGGACAGCGGTCGAACCTTCATGAGCAACCTTAGTTCATTTCTCTTTTCAGCATGGTGTTTAATTCAAGGTGGGAGCTATGCGTACACTGATTTAGGACAGGGTTTCTCCCACATTCTAAGAGTAATCTTTAGACGAGAAACACCATGTCTGATAAACACATTTATATCATAATGGTAGCCATGTTTGGGAAATCAAAATGGTTTAAAAACTGCTTCAGCCATTTTTGTTTAAAGATTTGGACTGTCAAAGACACTTCCTTGGAGTCGGGTCACTGAAGGAGGTGACTGAAATTCTTTAAAAAGAGGTGAACGCCCATTACTGTACATGCTCTGTAATAGCATTTGCATTGGTTATAAATAAAAAAAAGTGATGCTAATAGCAATATTATAAAATGTAATATTTCTGCTTTGCTCGTTTTTAGTTTTTAATGTATCCACAGTGAAACTTGTATATTTACTGTTATCTTTGGGTCCTGAGTTCCACTGAAGGAAAATGGTAACATTACAACATACACAGACATTCCATACTACTGCATGTTTCCAGCATCGTGGCAACGTTTTTCCACAAGCATGTGGGGAAAAACACATGGTGTGTGTGATTTAAGGTGTCTACAAACCCATTAATGTATTTTGAGGATCCGTTAAAGCTCACAGGCAGACCTTTAGGTCCATCTGTGTATATGAACTCATTTTTACAGGTACGCAAAGTTCACATTACTATAGTGTGTCCTTAACAATACATTCACACAGCATTTAACATGCGATTAATGCATTTGTTTTTGACAAGTTTTAATAAAAAAAAAACTAATTATAAACCTTCAATGCAACATCCATTTATTCCTTATGCTTTTTCTTTATTCATATATAAAATAAAGAGAAAACACAGACAAATAATTTTTCCGGTTTTAAATCGAGCACCAAAATCCGCCATGATGCACACATCCGGCATGTAAAACCGTCCGTGTGGAAACAAAGCAAAAGTTCCATTTGTTGTAATGATAATTTACATAATTTACATAATGTCTGTCTGAGCAACTGGATCAGGGTAAATAAAGAGAAGTAATGACAACCTTTGGTTTT
>NC_139590.1:7554450-7674450 GCF_946808225.1 Silurus aristotelis
ACTAATAGTTATAACATGGAGACAGATGCAGCTTTAGGTGTAATTACTTTACATGTGAAACACCGATCCCATGGCTGTGCTTCACAGATCCTTACATGCTCCTGGGCCACTCCTTGAAACACAGCATTCGATTATTATCTCGATGTTGATGAAATGTGCGTCTGGCGTGTGAATTTGCAGGATGGACGGGTGTGAACGAGCGCACTTTCATCGCCATCAAACCAGACGGTGTCCAGAGGAAGCTAGTGGGAGAAATCATCCGCCGCTTTGAGAGAAAAGGCTTTAAACTGGTCGGCCTCAAGTTCCTGCAGGTATGAGAAACCCTGAACCGTAACCGTGTTTACACACAAAGTGTACGTTAAAAATGTTCATGATAGAGTATCATGTTGCAGCTTGCAGTTTGAGCTTTTATAAGTTAATTTGCATTTTACAGAGGGGGTCTTTGCATTAAACACTTTAATAAGCATTAATTAAAACTAATTATATAAACCAATATATTTTCTGCATTGACTCTGCTGTACTTGCTCCTCAGTAACCTTGAACTATTTGTACTAATTTGTAGAATAATTTGGTGTAGTTTTTATTTTATACAATCACATTTGCTTCTATTCTTAGGATGTGATGATAATTGTATTTGTAAAAAAAATTTTAACATCTGGATCGACCTGTCATGAAGAAAAACTTTGTGTACCCGATTACAAACCTTACCTTTTGTGTTTGTGTGTTTTTATGGTTGTTTAGGCTTCCGAGGAGCAATTGAAAGAGCATTACTTGGAATTGAGAGAGAAGCCTTTCTACAAAGGCCTTGTGAAATACATGAGCTCTGGTCCTATTGTAGCGATGGTAAGAGACACACGTCCATCTACCACTGGAGTTGAAATTTGTTTAACATTTGTTTGGTCAACGAGCTGTTACATCTCACACAGGTTTGGCAAGGGCTGGATGTGGTGAAAACCTCCAGAAAGATGCTTGGAGAGACAAACCCCGCCGACTCGCTTCCAGGAACCATCCGAGGAGATTATTGTGTGGAAGTGGGACGGTCAGTCACATTGTCTCTTAATTACATCAGTGTAGCAGATAGAATAGGGTAGCAAAACTAGACACTACAGTAGTGGACAAATCACCAGATTGCATGTCAGGGCAGGGCAGATCAGTCTCAGTTGGCTGCTGAGGTAGAAGTCAGCAGTGTTGGTGTTAATGCATCTGCCTGTCACGTCATCTATTTTTTATAAGCCTGATTAATTAGGATGCTGAGAAGATCAATTCTGTATTATGTGCATGTGCAAATACCAACAGTCATTTTTAAATAAACTGCAGCACAATGCAGTTATTATCATTAAAAAAGACAATTAATAATAATAAAAAAATTCATGGACTGACCAAAAAATAGGTAAACTGATAATAATGTCCACCCTCAATACACAACAGGAAGCCAACGCCCAATTAAAGTTTGATTGATTTATTACTTCATTTAACTTGATAACGTTTATGCTTTTCAGATAAAAGTAAGTTAATGGTAATCAGCAACAATAGAAACATTCCTGGGGCTTTAAAATTGACAAGATTCTTTCCATTTTTTAAAGTGTATCCAAGATATACTTATTAAAGCAAATTTGTCTTTTTATGGTAAGTGTATACAGTGGAACCCGGTTATGTCAAGGGCCTAGGGGACGCCAAAAAGCGTCAAGATAACCGATGATCGAGATAAACGAAATCAAATATGGCGGCAGTATATTAACGTGCTTGAAATTTCTTTATGTACATGATGTGCGTTAATAAATGAGAATGTGCATGCACGTGTTTTTGGAGGTTTTTTTACACAACAGCGTTGCCGCGATTTGTTTGATGAAGGCATGCTATAAAAATGTACATACTTGTTTGTTAACAACAAAAGGCAGAAGTGCACCAACTAACTGGAGAGATTTAGCAGTATACAATACAAACCACCGTCGATTCTCAAAACAAACCTTTATTATATTCTCCAACATTGCAAACACAAAGATCGCTCACAAAATCACAAAAAACGTGCGGGGTGTAGTTCGTTTTTGCAAAAAGCTAACCAGTGTCAACATTAAATTCTCGAGTCATTTCACTCTGACACACAGCTCTGAAAAGTGTCCTACACCTGTAGCATCTGTAAGGTTTGATTTTTCCGCCACTTCCGCGGGTTCTTCTGCGGCTGCACAGTGCCGTCTCACTACCGTATTTTCGCGTATATAAGATGCACCCTGGGTGAGGGGTATGTAAAACTTTCTATAAGACGCGTCTTATATACGCGGGAATACGGTAGTGAGATGGCGACGTGGCAAAAGCCGGCGATTGGTCATGCGGATCGAGATAACCGACGTTAAGTGGCAAATTTGCCCCCCTTGTGCTCGAGATATTAGGGTTCGTCGACATAAAAGAATCGATATAACCGATTAAAAAATGCTAAGACAAAGCGAGAATTTGGGTTAATAGACTTAATAGGATTGGCGAGTTATGTAGTTATGTATGTATATGTGGCTTTAATCAGAACAAACTGAAACAAAACTACTGTTAAACATCAAAATATAAATCAAAATGAAAGCTAATATTTTTAATACTACTACAATAACTCACTCCTCTGGTTACTACATACAACCTTTTATTAGTCTACATTACATTAGAAACGTCCTAAAAGGAATCTACTGACTGGCTCCATAGATTAATTCATTCCCTGGGAATTTCTGCATTGCTTTGTATCACTTGGCATTAATGTGTTAACTAGTAAATAGCTAATAAATTTTGAATGAGTCTTTTACAACTGTATACTTATCTTATACTCAAACCTTAGACCATAAACCACTGTGCTAGACTGAATAAATAAACAACATTTTTGATTTGATCTGTTTTTATGAGAACACATTTAGTCGTAATTAACGGGTGTATATGTTGTGTTTGCAGGAACATCATCCATGGCAGTGATTCAGTGGAAAGTGCTCAAAGAGAAATCTCCCTGTGGTTCAGGGAGCATGAGCTGGTGTGCTGGGAAGAGAGCACTGAGCACTGGATCTACGTATGATGCCCTCCTTATACATCAACACACTTACATCCAGCGTTGTGGCCTGATGTTGTCTAGCAATACTAAATAGTTACCTGAAGTACAATTCCACAGAATTGGTACAAAAGCTTGAATTTCTCTGAAGAAACGCCAGCACGTCCGGTTGGTGGCACAGCAAAGCACTTATAGCTAAATATTAGCCTTATTGATATTTGATAAGCAAAAAAAAAAGATTAGTAGTATAAAAAAACACATGCTGTTACCTTTGCTTGCATTTGTTTGCATTGTTCAAAATGTACAATTTAGGTATCTTCTGAGGTCCTGTATTTTTTGCATGTTTTCTTGGGCAGGGGCATAAAAAACGAACAAAAAATATGTACCTTCTGATCCTTCATGAGGCCCTTATTGTCATTAGATAGCTTGCATTGTATATGTATTTGGATTTATATTGACATTTCATACATTATCATTTATGTCCTGGCCACAGTAAATAATAATAATAAAAATGTTTTACTCAGTGTATACCAAATATAGCTTCTCATCAAGAATTCACCTTTTGACCTGCAATTTTAAGCCCAAAAACAAACGATCTGGTATATAAGCAATGGAGAATATACTGTACAACCCTGTTCCAAAATGCTGCGGTTCCAACCATCTCAGAAGAAAGTTTTTTGTGTACATGAGGCATAAACCACTCCAGCAACTTTATTTATAAAAGCTATACACACACACAAAACACTAAAGAAACGGAAAGCACCAGCATCATTTACTCACACAGGGCCTCTTGTGGGAGCTGAAGCGTACGTACTGTACTGTATAAGTGACCGTAATGCCAAAAGGCTCTAACTCTTGTGCTGTTGTTTACACTGTAGTTTTGGCACCTTCATAATTTCTGTACTTCATGTTTAGCTGTTTCTTGTGCTCTGCTGATCGACACACTTTGTCACGAAATAAAAGCCTTTTTTAAAGCCATTCACTTTATATGTACGTTACACAACAGCGCATGAGCTGTAATCCAAAAACTTCGATCTTTGTCGTGGAAAAAGGCGGGGCATGAAAATACTGTTCTAAGCCATAACCTAATAAACATTAAAAAGGAAATAAACCAGGCAATAAAAAAAATGTAATGTATGTAAAGGGAAAATGAGATCAGACAAGTAAATCTTTCCAGAGCACGAATATGTTTAATATTTAATATATAACCACACAGTAGAACATATATTGTTACATACAGAGGATCAATCTGTCATTCCATAACCGTCCGTCAAATCAGCAGCCAATCATAGACCCCCGACGTGTGCGTGCGACCCATAAATCCGGTTAACTTTAAAGATAAAAACAGCTTACAGCCTACCTGATGGATATATATTACTTTCTGTACGTTCATTTCTGGTGGTGTTTTTAGCCAATGTAATTAAATTCAACAAACTGTGGATTTGATTGAACTTATCAGCTGTGACATTTCATTTGAAATATTTGAAGCAGGTCTTCTTCGACTGTGCTTCATCTTATCTTGTCACTTCAATTTCCTATACCATCAGTTCTCTCCCTTTCAATTCCACTCCTAACATGGCACTACGTTGTATGTACCGAGCCTCGATATTTACACCTTTGTACACATCGCTTGCGTCCCCGCCCCCAGCCATCCTCCTTATTACATATAATCATATAAACAAATTCGTAAATCAGGATCATACAAACCAAAGATCTCTGCAAACCCTTTTAACCAATCACAGCTCCCTATTCTTATTCCATTCGGGAATAAGGTTAATGATTCAGTGAGCTGGTGGACAGGTAAGAATAGCAAGAGCATGTTTATACATTTGGGGGGAAAAGGGGGTTATTCTGACAAAAGTATCGAATGCATTTATAATTGGCGTTCAGCTGCGAGATGTTGCAGAGTCTTGGGTTTGCATTGGAGTCGAGGGCAATCACAGGGGCAAATCAGCCAACATACAGGGGATAGTTACAATTTAGGGATTGTAAATACAGGCTTTAGGGGGTCATTACAAAGCTTACATACAGAATTTAAGGGGCATTGTTAGGAATACACAAGGTTTCATAAAGAGATATTTGGGGCCAAAGTTACAAGATGGGGACCGCAGGCATAAAGTGTCTGATAGCATTACTCGGGGACATAGGACACCTGCCAAACAATGATATGGCTCCTCTCGGCTTTAGAGAGCGTCGGCTTAATCTGAGGGGCTTCACCATCTGCTTCCTCAGTCTCATCATCCTCACCGTCACCTGGAATAAAAATGACCAGAACCAAATTATAGATCAGTAATGAGTATTACAGTTCAAATCACACTATAGGTTTAGTATATACAGTCTATTGTTCATTTTATTATTCATTCATTCGTTTATTTGTCTTTGTAACTGCTTTATACTGGAGACCAGTGGTGGACGAACCATGCACTTGAGTTAAAGTAGACATACACCAGAGAAAATATCACTTCGGGAAAAGTGCTCCTTTTAAACCTTCACTTGAGTAAAAGTACTTGCCTTCAAATGTATTTAAGTATCCAAAGTACTGAGATTTATTATGGCTATAATGGTTCTTTTATCATGACTGTTGTTTAATCAACTTAGTTTATGTGAAACGACTCTGATGTTACACTCAGCACACCGATCTATTAAGAAAATTATATTAATGATTCAAACAATGATCATGAGCCCAAAAAACCCACCAAGTTCAAGTCAAGAGTTTCTTCCATTATTTCTTCCTCTCAAAATGTTCTGCTTGCGTTGAACTGATGCTGAACTGTATGTTTGTGATAAGTTGATACCAACAAGCGCCAATCAAAACAGGTTCGAAACAGAGCGCGCGCTCGACACTGATTGGTGGATTGCTGCGTGTTTGACCAGTTATGTTTGTATCCTCTCAACAAAAAAAAATTATGTCTGATTTCATAGTGAAGTTAAAGTAAAAGTCTCTGCAAATGGAGATACATCAGTAAAGTGCAGTAATGAATTAAGTTTATTTTAAATACTCTGAGAACATACACAGTCTCCTTTAATCTGTACCTCTGTCCATGTGTCAGTGTTCCTTACCTATGCGGAAATCAATGTAACCTTCTCCTCCACTGAGGACCAACACATTCTGAACACACTGAGCTTCTGTCTCCGCTGGGGCTGAAGAACCCTGAGACTCGGATGGACTGTCCAAGACACTGCCGTTTAGGGTTGCCAGTACATTTCCTGGGGGGAAGAAATTCAAACAGCCATAAGTTAAAAAGCTCCTACAAGTTACAAATGATTAATTCCTTCTTCTGGAAAGAAGTTAATAGAATGGGGAGGTCAGCTCATACCTGGCACTGACACGAAAAATTTGACTGCATCCCGGTGACCATGGAAGCAGAGCTGAGCCTGGGCCATGGAACAGTACGGGATGAAACTACCGTTGCCTTTGTCCGAGTTGCTGTCATCAGCGTATACATGGATCACGCCTCCTGAAGATGTTGGGGATACCTTGTTTGCTGAAAACAAATCACAAGACATCTATTAGCAACATCAAACTGACCGATGAGAAATAACAGCCTAAAGGAGCAGTTTGTAATTTTAGACCCCTCTGTTGTCGGGAAGGTGAACCGAATCACAAGATTGTTTTGCCGAGCCATCACTCTTCTAAAACTAAGTATGCCCCCGTGGAAAGAAGTAGAAGAGCAGAGTTTCGAGGTCAAAAGCGAATTAAACAAAAGCCTTTAAACAAGTGAGATCTTTGACTTTATTACACGTTGAGGAACACATTTAAAAAAAAAATTACAAACTTCACCTTTAAATGAAAAAAGCAATCAGCCATCCAGGCTCTCCAGAGAGCACATGAAAGAAGCATTAGAATCAAATAAAACAAAAGAGAGTTCAAAGTGGAGATTCTCCACAGAAAACTGATTGACGGAAAAAAAAAATACATGCACGCATATATACACTATATGGCACTATAAGTTTGTGGACACCTGACCACAAGATTCGTATGTGCTTTTTGAACATCCCGTTACACATTTGTTGTTATAATAACCTTCACTCTTCTGGGAAGATGCTTCACTAGATTTTGGAGCGTGCTTGTGGATATTTGGGCTTTCTAATCCAGCCCATAAAAGAAAAACGATCTTTGTGTACAGGGTCATGCTGGAACATGTTTCTAATTTAAGTGGAGGGAATATTTTATTCTACTGCATCCAAAGACTCATTTTGTGCCTCAAAATTTTTGTTGTTAGTTTGGGGAAGAACCTCATATGGCTGGAAAAAATCAGGAGTCCTAATACATTTGTCCATATAGTGTGTGTGTATATGCATGTACACACTATAATCCACAGGATTGCATTTATGACAAAAAAAACAAAAACAACAAAAAAAAATACCTTCAGCCATGCAGCAGGGTTCTACTGCAAATGATGATAAACCAGAAGGAGCAACTTATATGAATGAAATGAGTTGAAGAATGTAAACGGGGAAAGGAGATGGAAGATGTAAAAAAGTGACAGGATTATTAAAGGGCCACAGATAGCTCTAAACTTACCTCTCAGGCCAAGTAGTTGTCCCCGATGTAGGACTACAGCTACAGGGATTAAAAAAGGGACAAAGGAAGGTAGGGGCACCAGAGCAAACATCCATCAGACAAAAGCAAGGATGCAGGCAGGGGGGGGGAGGGGGTAAAAAGTAAAAAAAAAGTAAATGCAGATATAGGAGTAGGGTTGGCAGAAAAGAAATGGAGAAAGACGTCATAAGAATTACAGAGTGTTGAAAGAAGTTATAACAGACAAATGGTTTACATCAGTGGCCGAGCAAATTGTGCTCATCTCGATTCGTACTTACTCTCAGTCAGAGGGATGGAGATGATGACGCCATTTCCTGTTCCTACCCACAGTCGGTTCCCTCCGATCAGAAGGGCTGTTATCCGAACAAATGAGAAACCCAACTTCCCTGTACCTGTTCATTAAAGCCGAGAGATCAGTTGCAGCACATCTGAATACTGTTCAATTTAATCCAAATCATTTTTATTTGTGTAACGCTTTCAACAATGGACATTGTCTCAAAGCAGCTTTACACAGATAAAGCGGTAATAAAATGTATGTTTGTTACTTATAATAGTAAGTTTGTCTCTAATAAGTGAGCCAGTGGTGACTGCAATGAAAGATAGTATGAGGAAGAAACCTTGAGAGAAACCTTGAGAGGAACCAACAATACTGCCAACTCAAATTGCTCTCTATAACCCAAACATACGAGGTGGTATCAAAAAGCTTTGAGACTTGCTCTGTTTACAAGAAAGTACTACATTGATCTATGTTTATACACCATCAACTTCAAAAGAGCCCCCTTGCACAGCAATTACAGCGCTCCCAGAGTTTATGGCATTTCTCGAATAGGTTCTGGAAATCTTTTCGAAGCGCCTCAAGCACCTTTCTTCTGCGATTTGCACTGGATCTTCGCAATGGTGTCAAAACAGCGACCTTTGAGCCGGATCTTCACCTTTGGGAAGAGGGCAAAGTCCACAGCAGCCAGATCTGGCGAGTAAGGTGGTTGTGGAGATCATGCGGCTCGTTCTCCGACCGTCATCATGCACAAGTTGCCGAATACTTTTTCACGAGTTTAGCTTGTTGAAGGTCTTCCTGATCTCTAGTCGTCTTCCAGTGATGTTCTGCCGGTCTTGAACCGCACAGAATAATCAGAATAGCACCAGTTAACACCATCAGTCTCAAAGCTTTTTGATACCACCTCGAAAAAAAGGACGATATTCAGTCATTTAAACGAGGGAGAGAGAACATGGTTACCAAGCATCTTGCTGACATAGGGTTCGATGTCCACATCCTGAAGGTGCTGGTGTGTAAGCGCGTGGTACAGTCGCAGTGTGGAGTCCAAACGGATGGACACCCAGACGCCATCTCCGATCCAGGCGAGCTGTCGGACCTGGCTCTCCCTGCGAGGATGAGCGTCAAACGATTTCTGCAAAGCGGAATGAAAAAGTGAAAATGGAGATATAAAAAGAAGGAAGAAAGGAAGGAAAGAAAGAATGAGATGAACGTAGAGGAATTGCAAAGGACCAGTGGTTTGTTACGGTCTCTATGTTTCCAATGTAAGTTATGTTTCATTCAGAGCGAAAATAATACTGCATTTAATGTCAGTTACTTCCTCGTACTTTTGTACTAAATCTTTACACAGGTGGGATTACAAGCAGCCTTATGCCAGATTACAGGCGTGCTGATATTCGGATTAAACCTGTCTGTTAATTAACAAAGAATTACGTATGGTTGGTGATTGGGCGAAGTTTTCTGTACGGAGATGTTTATTTAACATTTTTTAAATAAGTTACCGTTGTTTCTGCTTTACAACAGTCAAAGGTAAATTTGTCTCTTTACATTTTCCACCACAGGAAGGTGTTCAAGACTTGTTCTCTGTAATACTATAATCTGCATAATTTATGTCCTATTATCCTCAAGATCAATAATAATAATAATGATAATAGTAGTAGTACATTTTATTTATAGGCACCTTATTTTATTAACAACAGTTTAAAATAATGAAACACTATTCAAACCAAATACAATGTCAATAAAATACCTGCGTTAAAAGATGTAATAAAATAAGTTAACTCTTCATAGATTGATAAATTTTTTTTCATTAATAAGCAATTATTTAAAAGTTTTGCTAAAAACTCTGCAACTGGAAATCGAATGTACGCCAACGATTCTTTTTATTCGACCTTGATATCAGGAAAACATCATCTGTTTTATATAATGTGTTATATAATATTAAAACCATTTTTTTTATTCATTTAAGGAAACAGAAGGGTTGAGGTTACCTCGATCTGCATGCTTTTTGGCTGGATGACGTGGATTTTGTTCTTGTAGCCACACCAGACCTTGTCGTGCACTACAGCCATGCAGCGGATAGAGTGATGAGGGCGACCCAGGTCCATCAGGTGATAGTTAGACAGATCCCACTGACGGTCTGTGTGTGGATCACAAGCATACACAGGTACACTCTTATCAACCAGTGTGCTATGAAACTTATATATACAACTCTTATGTCCTTTAATAAAATCTCAAGCCCAGGTTTTGATGATTTTATTTGGAACTCTGGGTGTAAGAGGCTTCAAAAGTGGCTGAGAATCAGTTGTAAGTAATTTAAAGTAAGTTATCTATCTACATATACATACACACATACAGTGCAACCTCGACACTCACGGGGGTTACGTTCTAAGACCCCTCGTGAGTAAAAAACAAAATCGCGAGGTTTTGACTCTATCCTTTTGATGGTTCCTTTATCAAGGGGAATTATACATGTACTGTAAACTCAACAAAAATTGTGAATGACTTGTCAAATGTTTTATTTACTTCTCTACATGCATAATTTTAAACACTCAGATTTTCCGCAATTTACACTTAGTCCGGTTCTAAACGAAAAGTCGCAAACTATCGAGCTTGCGAGTGTCAAGGTTGCGAGTATCGAGGTTTTACTGTGTATATATATATATATATATATATATATATATATATATATATATATATATATATATATATATATATATATATATATATATATATATATATATATACAGTGAGGAAAATAAGTATTTGAACACCCTGCTATTTTGCAAGTTCTCCCACTTAGAAATCATGGAGGAGTCTGAAATTGTCATCGTAGGTGCATGTCCACTGTGAGAGACATAATCTAAAAAAAAAAATCCAGAAATCACAATGTATGATTTTTTTAAATATTTATTTGTATGGTGCAGCTGCAAATAAGTATTTGAACACCTGAGAAAGTCAATGTTAATATTTGGTACAGGAGCCTTTGTTTGCAATTACAGAGGTCAAACGTTTCCTGTAGTTTTTCACCAGGTTTGCACACACTGCAGGAGGGATTTTGGCCCACTCTTCCACACAGATCTTCTCTAGATCAGTCAGGTTTCTGGCCTGTCGCTGAGAAACAGGGAGTTTGAGCTCCCTCCAAAAAGATTCTCTATTGGGTTTAGGTCTGGAGACTGGCTAGGCCACGCCAGAACCTTGATATGCTTCTTACAGAGCCACTCCTTGCTTATCCTGGCTGTGTGCTTTGGGTCATTGTCATGTTGGAAGACCCAGCCTCGACCCATCTTCAATGCTCTAACTGAGGGAAGGAGGCGGTTCCCCAAAATCTCGCAATACATGGCCCCGGTCATCCTCTCCTTAATACAGTGCAGTCGCCCTGTCCCATGTGCAGAAAAACACCCCCAAAGCATGATGCTACCACCCCCATGCTTCACAGTAGGGATGGTGTTCTTGGGATGGTACTCATCATTTTTCTTCCTCCAAACACGTTTAGTGGAATTATGACCCAAAAGTTATATTTTGGTCTCATCTGACCACATGACTTTCTCCCATGACTCCTCTGGATCATCCAAATGGTCACTGGCAAACTTAAGACGTGCCTGGACATGTGCTGGTTTAAGCAAGGGAACCTTCTGTGCCATGCATGATTTCAAACCATGACGTCTTAGTGTATTACCAACAGTAACCTTGGAAACGGTGGTCCCAGCTCTTTTCAGGTCATTGACCAGCTCCTCCCGTGTAGTTCTGGGCTGATTTCTCACCTTCCTTAGGATCATTGAGACCCCACGAGGTGAGATCTTGCATGGAGCCCCAGTCCGAGGGTGATTGACAGTCATGTTTAGCTTCTTCCATTTTCTAATGATTGCTCCAACAGTGGACCTTTTTTCACCAAGCTGCTTGGCAATTTCCCCGTAGCCCTTTCCAGCCTTGTGGAGGTGTACAATTTTGTCTCTAGTGTCTTTGGACAGCTCTCTGGTCTTGGCCATGTTAGTAGTTGGATTCTCACTGATTGTATAGGGTGGACAGGTGTCTTTATGCAGCTAACGACCTCAAACAGGTGCATCTAATTTAGGATAATAAATGTAGTGTAGGTCGACATTTTAAAGGCAGACTAACAGGTCTTCGAGGGTCAGAATTCTAGCTGATAGACAGGTGTTCAAATACTTATTTGCAGCTGTATCATACAAATAAATAGTTTAAAAATCATATATTGTGATTTCTGGATTTTTTTTTTTTTAATTATGTCTCTCACAGTGGACATGCACCTACGATGACAATTTCAGGCCCCTCCATGATTTCTAAGTGGGAGATCTTGCAAAATAACAGGGTGTTCAAATACTTATTTTCCTCACTGTATATATATATATATATTCTGAGGATGCCAATATCAGTGGAGGGCACTGCACATGATACCAGCGTAAATGATAACACGTGAATAGGTTGAGCTGATATGAATTGCAGTTTACAGAAATGTGATTTAATGTGAGTATACAATTGTTTCCAAACTAGAATAAGTGTTAATTAAGGCAAAAGGGCAAAATAATCATTCAAATTGTTGGTTTGAGAATTCACAGCTGAGAGTTTGCCTCAATATTTGCCTAAAAGTAGGTGCAAACTGAACGATAACAAATCCTGCATCCACAAAGGTGTTTTTTTTTATATTCTTATAGTGAATTCCTGCAATAATCACATTTATTTGAAAAGAAAGCAGAAAGGTGTCCCTTTAAAGCTTCTCCTATATCACCGTCCACAGAAATCATATGTCATCAAACACTACAGCTAATCTGTAAATGTTGGCACCCCTGTTTTAAATCAGACTCTTGTGCTACTTCGCCGGTAATAAAACGTTGTTTAAAAGACAGATCATAAAAAAAAAAACCCATGAACCTTCAGCTCTGTGAAAAATGGCAAGAGTTCCATCTGCCAGTGCCACCAACACCCTTCCTTTAACATGCCTGACCGGGAGAAAAAGAGCGAAGATACACATACATTAACAAACCTGTCAGTATAATGCATGTCTTTATGAAAGCACCGTTCATTGGGACTTTACTTACACTAGACTGAGGACAGAGTCTTTGAGTTTGATGGAGTGGAGGCACTTCTTCCAGTTTGCCACTGCAGAATGCACATACAGCCTGAGGATCGAGGGTACAGAGACGTGTGAGTAACAATCTTTGAGAGGCTTGTGTGTGTGTGTGTGTGTGTGTGTGTGTGTGTGTGTGTGTGTGTGTGTGTGTGTGTGTAATTATATATACTAATGCACATACAGTGGTGAACTGTAACTGTAAAGAAAATGTAATTCGTTAGAAACACCAGACTCAAACTTGTCACAACACCCGTGGCCTCATTTGCGTGATTTTTTTTGAAGTAGTTAAAAAGAGGGTTTTGTGCTCATAATAATTTAAATTCATATCAGTGTTTGACTCATTAATATCATTCTATTAATAGCTTGTTGTACTAAGAGTAACATTAGATTCTTTTCACACTTGTGACAAAAATGATAATAGGAACATTATAGCCATAGTAAATCATAGTATTTTGGATACTTAAGTACATTTGAAGGCAAATACTTTTGTGCTTTTACTTAAGTGAAAGTTTAAACGGAGCATTTGGTTTGGTTTGTGTTCTTCATCCACCACTGTGCACATCCGATACTCACCAGCCGTTCTGGGCTCCAAGCCACATGGTGGGTGCGGCACTGGTTCCATCCCGTTCATCTCCTCCGTTTTCAGACCCTTTGGGTGCTGATGTCACTTCCTCTTTAGCCCCACCACCTTCACTAAACATAAATCAGACACATTTTACACAATATTATATCTCACATTACATCACAAAGATCCGAATGATTTGTTCAGTTTCCCTTGTGTACATAATTACCACACGACTGAAATGGAGACGACACCATTTCTAGGCATGTTGCCATGGCTACTGAAACTTTCCGTGATAATTTGTAGGATGCTGTGCTGCCTCAATTCAATCAATGACAATGTGAGGCAATGCTCTTAAATCACTCTGCAATCTGCTTTATATTTGTCTATTAGTCTTTATTAGACTGTTGTGGTGTATGTGTGTGTGTGTGTGTGTGTGTGTGTGTGTGTGTGTGTGTGTGTGTGTGTGTGTGTGTGTGTGTGTGTGTGTGTTTGTGTGTGTTTGTGTGTGTGTGAGTAAGCATGCACGTGTTACCTGTGTGAATTGTCTGTAAAGACATGTTCAGTGAACGTTACAGAAGAGGCGGAGCTCTCTCCTCCCTCACTTGGCCCCGCCTCCTCCGACACTTCCATGGCTTCAGTGGCTTCCTCTGCTGACTGAGACACTGCCAGCCGACTGCACACCGGAGCTGCAGGTGCTACACACACACACATATACACACAAATCAAGCCTATTTAGTTCCATGTTGATTTTATTTCTATATTATTTTAATCTTTCATGTTACTTTTCCAGGGCTTGACCCCCTGACCATCCGCTCAGTAACCCAGAGCCTTAATCACTGAGGTACCACTTTTCAGTAGCTAGTAACTAGCTCCCTCTATGGCCAAAGTTGCTGACAATAGATTCGAAATATTTTATGAATATGCTGTATATTAATAGTTTTTTTCATCTGTAAAACTAATTTAATTCTAAACCTGCAGCCAGTCCTTTTAAAGCTATAACTTCAAAACACATGCCCCAAATTTCAGTCCACGTTTTTTATTTATTTTTTTATCCTGGAGACAGAAGAATTACTGTTGAGTTTATTTGCTGAAATATGATGAGCTAAATAATAATCTCTCTAAATTAAAGAAAAAAGCACTTACCTGGCATATACATATACACATACATATCTTTCAGACTTTCACAGACAGAGTATTATGTACAGTAGGTTTCACCTTGTCCTTTGTCCAGCACTGGGGTGTCAGTGCGTGAGGAACAGTTACTACGCACTACGCTGCAGTTGGTTGCACAGCCCACCAGTGTGATGCCCGCTAGCATGCCCTCTACTCTGTTAGTATCCTCTGAGCCACCATCACCCTGCTGCTCCAGAAATATCTCACCTGCTGGGTAATCGCTCTCACTGGCCGCTGCACATAGAAATGTATATGGTGAAGCTTTGGTGAAGCTTTTTAAAAAATTTTATTAGCTGCTTATTATTAGTCTAAAATGATGTGGCTATATAAGTCCTTGTAAATAATTGTCAAATATAACACTCCATGTAAAATAGTAAAAAAAAAAAAATAAAAAAATGCTGAATCATGAAAATGTGCAAAATAAAATAAACATAAACATATTAATCATATTCATAAATGTTGAGGAAAATAAAAGACGCATTCAAAGCGAAGCAAAAAGTAACACTCCAAATAAACAAAAACAGTTACATCCAAAATGAATAAAACGGTTTTAAATGAGCATCTGAAATATGGAACAACCAGCACGTGGTTTCAGTTATTCGCCTCTAGAGGCCACTCTCGTACTGTATAATGACAGCAGACGCAACCCAGAAAAACTATCAGTGTGGATTTTTGCAGATAGCTCCAGCAATCAACTATCTTTGTAGATTAATCAGCAAAACCAATTAATCAGTTGACCTCTAGTTGACACCGCTGTTAAAGGATAAAAGTAAACACTTTGTTGGCCTGTCAGAATTGAGTAGTCAACCATGCAGTGGTACAAGTGGATTTTCAACACTGGTCGTTATTCTAAGAAATGAGAAATACTCAATACAAATGCATGAAAAAGGCCCAACTGCATTACTGCTGAGGAGTGCAGCTCTTACCTGGAACACTGGAGATGCAGAGCACATGGGCATTACACACATTAAACTGGTCAACCAGAGACCCGGGCTGATTGGCATCAATAATGACCACTTTACTGGCTGAATGAGTGCTGGTCAGGATCCACACACGGCTACTCATCGAGTCTACCTCATGCAGCTCCTTTAACTGAGAGAGAGTAAGAAAAAAAAGAGAGAAAGACACTGAGATTGGATAGAAAATACAAGATATGGCATAGTCTTAATGACATTCTCTGATGTTTTTTATGGATATGATAGAGAATATCCCAATCAAATACCATCTAAATCTGTTGTGGTGGTTATGCAAGTAATAAAACATTATAGGAAAATAATCAATGTCATAATGCAATGGTCTGAAAAAAAAAGCAAAAGCTCGCTGACCACCCTAATGTTCATTTTGCTTTTAATGGCATATCCCAAAGTCTTTTATTTCTCTTCTACGACAGCAGTTTGCCCACACTTATGTTAGAGAATGACAAAATGATCGGTTTGTATTTACATATAGTTTTGCGGAAGCATTTGCAAAACAAGTTCCTGTATAAAGACAGGAATTTTTCACTGGAAAAATTGTTTATTGAATGTTAGAATGCTGACAGTAGACTCATTCCATTAATGATAAATACTTCTCCAGACGAAAAAGAAAAATCTCCAGACAAAAAATAATATGGTTACACTTTTTTTATTCTCTGAGTAACAGCACATTTTTATTTGCTTTTAATAGGAATTGTTATGGCAGGTGTCAGAGCTGATGTTGCAGCCAATGAGGAGGTGGTAGCTTAGTGGTTAACACACTGGACTTAAAAGATGAGGTTAAATCCCAGCACCAGCAAGTTGCCACTGCTGGGCCCTTGAGCAAGGCCCTTCAACGGTTCAGGGTTACTGATCAAGGGTACCCTGCGATCTGACCTCAGCTTTCGAACGTCGCTGGGATATGCGAAGAAAGTACATGTGACAAGTAAAAAAAGCACCTTTTCTTACTATCTAAATGTAAATGTAATTCTCCAGTGTTAAGCAGATCAACAGTGCTGTGGTATAGTTCATCACATTTAATAATTATAACTATTTAAAATTATTTTGAAACAAATAGAAATATTCTATATAAACTAGGAAATTAAATATATCTTATACTATCACTAATCTTACTATACTTAGATGTCAGGCTGTTGTGTGTTGCTGAATACCTTCTTCTTCTCTGGAGAGCTGTGTTCGCTCTTATTCTCTCCCCCCTCATCCTCTCCGGTCAGAGGATCGGTGCCATTGGCTGATAGCTTCACTCCTGCCTCTTGACTGGACGTCCTCCAGCCAGTCAAATCCACTCCGGCAGCACACCACAGCTACACAAATATGCGATGTGATGATTCATCCTGCGTTTTTTCCTACAGTACAGATTTACCCCAAATCTAATAATAGCGCATGTGGCGTACCTTCCTGTTGGGATCTTTCTCCACTAGAGGGCGGCAGTATACAGGCACGGGGACGTTTTTCATGCGGTTGTCCTCCTTCTCGTTGACCTGTAAGGAGATAAGAAGGTTGGGACAGTCACAAAGAAGCTCATGGCACTGCTTCACATGTAGAAAAGGCCTGGGGCGGAAGCCTCCTCATGGCCTGGATTAATGGCTCAAGATGGCACAGAAACACAGACAGAGAGCAGGAAAGACATTCAATGAAAACAGTGAAAGACCAACTTTAGATAGAGCAGGGGTGTCAAATTAATTTTAGGTCACGGGCTACATTATACAAAGTCCAGTGTCAAGTGGACTGGACCCAGAAAAAAATGTGTTGGAAACCAAAATGATGAAGTTATACTGAATATACTGCACGTATACTCGAACAAACAAAACACTTTTTTTGGTGTTAAACGAAATTGCTAGTAGTGAGCCTGAATTGTTTCGCACGGTGAACTGAATTGAAAACGGATATCAGCCCGGAGGTCACGTGTTTGACACCCCTGATTCAGATTTAGGTTAAAGACATATAAACATGCTCAACAGGGATTAATAAATACTGTACACTGAGTTGTAATACAAAATAAACAGCCAATAGCAACTGTTTAGTTGTAGACTTTGGAAACGATTGATAATTGTAAGAATCGGATTAGCTTATCATCTTGAAATAACTTTTTTATGTTTTTTGATACGAGTTGGTATCTGTAGAGTTGATATCTGTAGTTCATGGTTGGCAGATATCTTGAGCCAGATATCGTTTGTGCATCAATATTGCGTTGCTATGTGCTGGAGGTGTTCTCACTTCACTTCATACTTTGTTAAACGAATCAAAGAACCTTAAGGGATCTTTGTCACACCTAAAAGGGACAGGGCTTCGGTTAGGTTTGACTGCCAGGCAACGTTTGGGTCAGTTCAGGTGCAGAGTTTTAGAAGGTGGTGGGGGTGGGTGGGGGGAGAGGGTATTGGAGAGGTGCATGCTAGTCCTCTGCCGGGCAGACTTGCCTGCGGCCTCTTTCCTGCGGCGTCCTGAGCGCTGTCTGCCTGGGAACCCGTCTGCAGGAGATCACAGTTAGAGCCACGGTGACACACAGTCACCAATGGCAACCCTGATACACACACACACACACACTCCCACCGCCTAGCACAAGCTGTCAACCCTCCCATATCCAGTAATCTGAATCTGTCATCTTTTCAACCCAACTGCTTTATATGAGCAAGCATCATTCCATTAAGATTCTTGTGTACGTTTTTCTTGAAGGAAACGTTATCATTGACTATACTATTGACAATTTTCTATCAAACAACCAAATTTTGAGGCCAATTAAATCTTTAGCATTAAAGTTCATTAGATGGTGAGTTGAAATTCCAATGCTTTCCAATTCTGTTTAAATGTATTTGTATGGAACTGTAACAAGAAATGCAGATGTAGATCTTGATTCACAATGTACCAGAGCAAGAGACTCTTCTGAACATAGGGGGGATAAATTTCTCTTCTGGGTGTGATTATAAATATTACTTGTCAACAAGAGCAACAGTACCAAATGTGTTGGGTACAGGTCTACAAAATGGAGGTGAACGTATATAGTCCAGGGTGAGACTTGTTGCCGTCCTCCGAGCATAGTCAGCTGTGCATAAAATAATATTATGACTGGCTTCTCATGACTCAGAAAGCATGTGATTGCAATAACACTGAGAAATAGGAAAGACTCATATAAACCTAAAGAAATATCCTCATTCTCATTCTCTCTACCACTTCATAATTCAGAAGCTGGAGAATAGGTGAGGGTCAGATATGTAAAAGGTGTAGAACCGCTACCTGTTTAAAGCGGGGTGGAACGCTCCAGCCACAGGCCTGCATGAGACCATCATCCCTGCGCATGTGCTCACGGACCTGCCGGTACTGCTCGCGTCGCTGCTCCCTACGGACCGAGAGCGCTGAGTCGCTAAGGAGAGACGCAACACCGTTACTGGGCAGTCTACGGAACAGAAAGACAGAAAGGGAGAGGCAGAGGGGGAGCAAACAGTCCGCAAAAGAGCGTCAGTGAGCCAGCCAGCCAGCCGCGTACGCAAAAGTGATAGAAAGAGAGAAAGAGAAAAGAGTTAGAGAGAGAAAAGAAAATCTAGGGTTAGAGGTGAGACTGAAAGAAAATAAAACTGCACACACACACACACACACACACACACACACACACACACACACACACACACACGTATGCATGAAGAAGCCCAGCTGTGAGTACGCATGCATTGGATGGAAACGTCTATATTATAAATTAGATGTTTGTACATATATGTTGTGCAGCAGAAGGAGCAGCATAGCACTTTGGAAATATCTTCTAAACCAGATAAGGAAACACTAATAGAAGAAAATCTTCATGTATACAATATATATGGAATATATGCAAAGAGAAATACATAAATGTTAACATGTATGGAAGAGTGTTTGTGTATGAAGTGTTCACAGAGCATTTCTAAACTTGAACTCAAGTGCGCAATGAGATGTTTCCGGTGTAGGAAAAGTCACGCTGCAGGAAAGAGTCTGAAATCTTCTGAAACTGCCAGAATTTTATTGGTGGAAATTAATAACCGTAACAGCCGTTAATGGGGTGTCGGTGAACATGTCAAACCAGAGATTAAATACTACAGATTTTAGCCTAGGATTATAGGAATCTTTTAAAACAATTTTCCCAGACGACCAAATTGACTTCAATTTACTTTTAAAGCACTACCTTTAAAGCACTTGAAGCTTTGAAGATTTAAGTATTAAGGATTGTATTCTGTACTCTGGATGAATGATTGAGTCAATTGTGTTGCACGTCATGTTGCTAGAATATTATTGATCTCTTTTAGTACATTTTTGAACAATGTTCAAGCAATGACAGAAGTACACTAGACGGTTGTCCAGAATTTCCTAGCATAAACCAGCCTGGACTAGTTTATTGCTTTTTCTTTTCTTTTCTTTTTATATTAATATTTTTATATTATTATTTATTTTACAATGCAGAAGATCTTGGCGTTTAGACACTAACTCTTGGAGAAGCCATGCATCCCAGTCCCTTCCATTCTGTGTTTTACTCCTTTAAAACATGCAGACTCTGATTTTCTTTGATTTTAAAGAAGAAACGCTAAGAACGCTTTACAGATCTTGGTGATATTCTTTTGATTATAATTGCCATTATTTTGATTAATGTATGCCTTATTGAGTCTTAGAACCTGCTATGATTTACCTTACGATCAACAGTAA
Source organism: Silurus aristotelis (assembly GCF_946808225.1). Taxonomy (NCBI): domain Eukaryota; kingdom Metazoa; phylum Chordata; class Actinopteri; order Siluriformes; family Siluridae; genus Silurus; species Silurus aristotelis. Next base: position 7,574,741 of record NC_139590.1, read on the forward strand.
AGGCTTATGCACATTCAATACCCGACCATGAAGCGTCTTCGTTTGCGTGTCGAATTTCCACCCAAAAGGAACTCCCAAGCTGAATAACTTCCTTTACGAGGTGTAAAATGTTTCCGATTTCAATTCGGGAGCGTATGTACCTGTAGTATTTGTGTCCCTGCACTAAGCTGTATACATGTATGTATGCGTAAGTGCTGTTGCACATTCTTACTCCTCAGGGAAGAACTCGAGTGTGCGGTTGGAGGTGGAGATCTGGCACATGGTGTGCGAGCGTCTCTGGTTAAAGCCTGCAGGAGAGGGGGATCTGTAGTGGATGTTGACACTGGTGTATGGCCGCTTCACCGGAGGCGGGCTCGATGATGTACTGAAGAGTCGTGCAAAGCTGGAGGAAAAGAAGTCAAAGAAAAGATTCACGGCAGCTGCTTAAAGAACAACTCCTTCTTTAAACATGCGAGTAGGTTTTCACTGATATATATCTTAGCAGCTCTGGTGTTAATTTGTGGATTTTTGCTATTATATGGTGGAGGTTGAGCATAGAATGGATAGAATGAAGGACTGAAACATTGCTCTCTTTAGGGAGGAAGTAAGAGCTAACCACTACATTACAAGTCAAATGTCTTACTTTTAACTCAACTACATTTTGCAAAATCAGTCGTTTCTTTTTATTTATGAGGATAAAAACTTAACTGGTCAAACACGCACAATCCACCAATCAGCGTCGAGCGCGAGCTCTGTTTCGAAACTTGTTTTGATTGGCACTTGTTGGTATCTTCTTATCACCAACATACAGTTCAGCATCAGTTCAACAGCAAGCAGAACATTTTTAATGGAAGAAATGTGGAAGAAACTCCAGACTCAAACTTGCCACAACAAGCGTGAACTTATTTAAATAATGATTTTTGATGGTTTTGAGGTTTTGTGCTCATGATAATTTAAATTAATATCAGTGTTTGACTAATTAATATTATTCTATTAATAGATTGTTGTGTTGAGAGTAACATTATAGTCTTTTTAAATAAACTGAGTTGATTAAGTAAAGAGTCTTATGACAAAAATGACAATAGGAACATTTTAGGCATAATAAATCATAGTACTTTGGATACTTAAGTACATTTGAAGGCAAATACTTTCACTGGAGTCACATTTTACCAAGCGTATCTCTACTTTACTTAAGTAAATGGTTTGTGTACTTGGCCCACCACTGGCGCTATGATATGAGTTTAGAGGAAGCATGTAGTTCCAACCGAAAAAATCATGTTTTACTGTATTTTTTTTTTTTTATTATTACATTTTAGAACCTGTCAAAGATCACACATTCATTGGAAAAAGAATGTGCAAGAATGAAAATGCAAGGATCAGACAAACTCACAACTGCCAGATGGTCGATTTCTTCTTCTCTTGGATTTGAGGACTCTCCCTAGAAGCTCTGAAAGAGAAACGAGGACACACTTTCAGCCATGTGTTCATTGTGTGTTCTGCATCATGAAGGAGTGATGTACACTATATGGAAATACAATAGGTATATAAACACCTTTCTTTCAGCCATATGTGGTTCTTTCATCTGGTTCACATGTGCTAGCATTAAGTTCACATAAATTCAGATATTTTCCAGCATGACAATGCACAAAGCGAGCTTGTGAAGATATGGTTTACAATAGGCTGGTGTGGAAGATCTTAAGTGGCCTGCTCTAGATATAATATGACCGATATATTTTTTTTTAAAGCTTTTTTGGTGAGAAATGTGCCAAAACATCCACACAAAGATTATATGTGGTAATTAAAAGTGTCTAATGTCATCAGAATGCAACAAAATATTTCAGGAAGCAATAATATTTCGAATAGAGGTGAATTTTTCCAATGCACCTGTGCACAAAGCGAGCTTGTGAAGAAATGATTTGCGGATGCTGGAGTGGAAGATCTTGAATGATCTGCTCTAGAGCTCTGAGCTCAACCCTACTAAACACCTTTGGGATTAACTGGAATGCTGACTATGCCCCAGATCTCCTCAGTATACTAATAACTGTAGAAGGATTTTACCAATGATTTTAGACTGAGAGCACAAATGTCCACAAGCACACTCCAAAATCTAATGGAACATCTTCCCAGAAAAGTGGAGGATATAATAACGGCAAATCTGGACTAATTGTAAAATTAGATGTTTAAAAAGCACGAATCTTATGGTCAGGTGTCCACAAACATCGGTCTATATAATGTATGTTTGATGTTATGTGACATATATCATGTATACTTCTCTGTATATGACAGACATAATGCACCCGACCCTGACCTGATCATCTCGGTCCAGCGGACGGCCTCTTGCAGCTCCATCAGCCTCTCTTTGTACTGGTTGCGCTCCATCAGGACGCGCGCCATCTCGACCCGCGTGAACCTGCGCCTCTGTGCCATCGCTACGTCATCCTGCAGTGAGGACGAATACTGTGTGTGCACCGTATTCCAACAAACAAATCCCAAGGGTGGTGGGGGGTTTGGGACACAATACAAACAGACGGAGGTTAGTGGTCAGAGGCAAAGCTGGTTAGAGTAACATTAATGAGTTAAAAAAAGTAAGCCTTTTTTGTAAGACAATTGCCAAAGCGTTCACACAAGGATTATGATTAAAATAAATGCATTAAAATTCCCGTCACACTGCAACAAAATAATTTAGCAATTAATATTATTTAGAATTGTCAAGTTTTTTTATTATAAGATTACAATAAACCAAATATGCAATCATTTAAACTTATTTCTGGGCTTTATAACTCATTTCAACTCGTTTATAGTTTTCTTGTAGTTTTGGCATTTTGTTTCTGCGTCCATATATAATAATATAAATAAATGCGTTAAATAAGCGAAAGTATCTAAGATTAATTTAAGCTTAAAGTAAGTACTAATGGCTTTTAATAGGTTTGTACATTTTGTAGTTTTTATAACAGGAATTCAAACAGCATATAACAGGAGTCAATGTGACTCCTGTTTATGGGACAGCATTTGGATGACCCCCTTATTCAGAGTGACATCATTATCTGATTTCTATACAACTGAGCAGTTAAGGGTTAAGAGCCTTGCTCAGGAGCCCAACAGTGGCAGCCTGTTGGTGCTGGGATTTGAGTTCAAGACCTTCCAGTTCAAAGTTCAACACCTTAGTCACTGAGCTACCACCTTACTATTGCACAAGTGTCTGACATCAGTGGCAAACACTGTGACTATTTTTTTGCCCAATGACTGCCTTCATATATACATTTCCACATTTAAGCATGTATTTTTTAATGATCCATTAGCAACGATAGATAGATAGATAGATAGATAGATAGATAGATAGATAGATAGATAGATAGATAGATAGATAGATAGATAGATAGATAGATAGATAGATAGATAGATAGATAGATAGATAGATAGATAGATAGATAGATAGAGACTTTATTCTTTAAACTTTATTCATCCCAAAGGGAAATTTACAAATTCTAGCAGTATCCACAAACTTAGGCAACAAGGCATGCAATAAATACTAAAAAATGAGAATGGATTTGGACTGTAAATAATATCAACAGTCTGCTACAATGGCTCAGGACCACAGTTTGCATTTAATCCCATATCACTGAACACCTTAACAATGATTGAACTGTAATTAATGGACATTCGGTGCCACCCAAATGAGGATGGGTTCCCTTTTGAGTCTGGTTCCTCTCAAGGTTTCTTACTCATTTCATTTCAGGGAGTTTTTTTATTCCACAGTCGCCACTGGCTCGCTGATTAGGGACAAACTTACATTCCTGAGGAACAAATTAACCGCTTTATCTTTGGAAAATAGCTACAATGTCCATTGTTAAAAGTGCTATACAAATAAAATCAATCAAATTGACAATTTATTGAAACCAGTGCTTTTTGTATTCAACAATACTGATACATAGTAAAAGCTTTAGTCCTGTTCTACTAGAGATGCGCAGAACTTTTGATTTAGCTCTTTTTTGTATCCTCCCAGTCAAATTGTGTTAATGTAAAGCAAACATACGCGTGTTTCTTCACTTAGGTGACTAGACTCGTTCTTTATAATATTAACTAGTGGATTTTACATGAGTGCTTAAGCTAAATATGTACAATAGAGAACTGGCTTTGTTTGAATTCAGAAAGCATACTCTGTACAGCTCTAAGTTAAAGTATATTTTAGTTTTTATTGTGTCAGAATCCTGACCGACTGTAAGTGGCTGATCTGCAAGAACATTATCCTGATATATTTAATTGCCTAGCATTATCTAGAAATTATTAAATTGAACTTCTTGTACTACAATGACATTTTCTTAAGCCATTTCAATTGTATGAAGATGCTATAATTTCATCATACATTGTGATTGAATTTAGATCGGTGTTTGTTAACATTTCTACGACTTTAATTAGAATTATGCCTACGAATATCGCATGATATTAGAATTTTTTTTTTAATCCGAATCTGAAATTAAGAACTGCATCTTATCGAAACCCTGTAAATCAGTCTCTGAATATATACTAAAGTGAATTAGTTGAATAAATTCTTAGAATTCTTAGATTGGGTTATTTCATTAAAGAGAATGTCAGACTTACATCTTCTCCTCCTTCATCCTTGGAGTCCTGAGATGCTCCGAGTGCCTCAGCTCTCAGCCTGGGGAGATGGAGTAAGAGTCATTTATGGACTGTTGCACTTCAATTGGACAAAACAGAAACACAGCAAAAACAAATGTGAAAAGAAAAAAGGATTTTAAATGATGCCTGTGCTTATAAAGGATTTATTTTTGTCATTTTGCTTAAACCCTAAATGGAGAAAAGTATATGGATACCTGATATTTCCAGCTATTTGTGCCTCTTACTCAAACTTTTACCACAAATCTGGAGGCACACACTTGTTAAGCATGGCCATGAAATTATATATTTTGGCTCTTTAACAACAAAACCACAAACTATACTGAACAAAATGATATAACCCCATTTTTCATGAGCTGAACTCAAAGATCTTATACTTTATTTCATGTACACAAAAGACCTATTTCTCTCAAATATTTCTCAAATATGGCTCACACATCTTTAGAGTGCCAGCTTAAGGTACACCTGTGCAATAATCATGCTTATTAGACAGAAGTGCTCACTAACACAGATTTAGACAGATTTGTGAACAATATTTAAAAGAAATTGGCCTTTTGTGTACATAGATAAAGTCTTAGATCTTTGAGTTCAGCTCATGAAAAATGCAGGCAAAAACAAAAGTGTTGCGTTTATAATTTTGTTCAGTGTATTAAAGAGGACATATACACAGTTTCGGCAAATCTCATGTTAATTTTGAGTATATATAGAGTAGTACTGGATCCTTCATATCTCCAAAGAGTCTCTAGGTTTTATCTCTCTCGCCGAGCTCCTGGAGGTATGCTGTGGGCGGAGCCTCTGGAGGTCTATATACAACACTGGTATCGCAAGTATATATGCTTTAGGGTGATTCCTCACATTCCAATATTGATGTATTTACCTTTTCATTTCCTCTTCCAGTTCTTTGACTCTGCTGTCCACTTTGATTTTGGCTTGTTTAACTGCCTCCAGCTCCTCCCTCAGGACCTCATGCTCTCCCGACAGCTCATCCACCTTAGCGATCAGGTCGTTCTTTACAATGTTCAGAGCATTCCTGAAGCAGAAGGGAGTGAGACGGTCAGTGTACACAAAAAATAAATAAATAACAAGCACACAGCATGTATACACACACACACACACACACACACACACACACACACACACACACACACACACACACACTTACTTGGTCTCCAGCAGTTGTTTGTTTTCTGTGAGAAGGTTCTCCACCTCTTTTCCCATCCCTGTGAGATACACATTATTACTTCTGGCCTCCAAATAAGCTTTAAGTCAGTGTGGTACTACAATTAGTTAAAAGTTTTTTGGTACCATTTAAATATATTTTATATAAGAAAAAAAAATTAAGGAAGTTTAGTTTTAGGAGTGCTACTATATGCAAAAAGCATGGTGACTCGATCAGTTAGGGAGGGACAAGTAGCACAAATACAATCCAACTCAGAAAAAGGCAATTCTACAAAATGCAACTTAAATGCGTGTGCTTTTATAACGAATGCAAATAAATTGTAAAAAAAAAAAAAAAAAAAAAAACTAAAACAATCAGAGAAATTCAAAATCGAACATTAATTTGAAAAGAAAATGTATATTGCCATTCCGAAGCAATGCTAATGAAAGACATTATAGCAGAATCGCTGCAGGAAATGACATCACAGCAGGGGGTTCTCAGAATAGGGCACAAAAAACACAGACATGGAGGAATCAGCAGTGCCAGAGCCTTACCAAAGAAATCATCCCGCACTGAGAGAGCGCCGAAAAAGAGGCAAAGTGGGGCAGCAGGATATTGAAGGGGTGGGGGTTGGGGTGGGGGGAGTAAACAAGGAGTAAGAGTGAAATAAAAAAGAAGAGGAGTAGAAAAATGGGGAAAAAAAAGGGTGTCATGGTGCAAAGGAAACAGAAAAGAGGCACAAGTAAAGAAGTAAAAGAGATAGAAAGACAAAGAAGGAGAAAAAAGGAAAGCGTCTGGTGAGATATATAGTTTCGGGTGAACGATTTACTGTACATACACATACTGTACATATGCATGGGCCAATACACACATGCACAAAATATTTTATATCCTTTTTTTTTTAACCTTGTCCAGGTGATCTTTCAGCAAAAATGAAGGTGTGTGTATTTAAGTGGTGGTACAAACAGTCAGACTGCCTGAACGATGCATTCTGTTTTCATATACTATGCAGACGTGTATGCAACATGGCTGCCGCATGTCTCCTGAGGTTGTTTGCACAATTTGCATACTTTTACTGTCATACAGCGTCACTGATTTTTTTATTTAGTTTCATTTGTACGTATAGTATATACTGAGCGCAAAGTGTTTTTTTCCTATTACGGTTATCATTTGCGTTCTAAAAAAGTCTCTGTTTTTACGGCCTGTGTTTTTGGATCTTCCAAATTAGAAAGTACTTTTGAGTGTAATAGTCAGAATTTTAGCTTTAAGACAAAGTGTAACACAACAATCAGGACAAAAATGGGCATGAAATCTCAAAACATTTCAAGATTTGACCTGAATATCTAACAAGTACAGTATGTTTTGGCTCTGTTATTACCACCTAGTAAATATCACTTATTCCTCCAGATGGGAATGAGAAACCATGTAGGAGATTATAGAGTATTAATTCTGCAAATAAATCGATCTCTAAGATACCTAAATCCTCTGTGATTTCTTTACACAGAGCAGTGATTTGATTAAGTTGTTAGAGAGCTACAGTACAGACCAAAAGTTTGGACACACCTGTGTCCAAACTTTTGGTCTGTACTGTATATATATATTATATATACAGTACAGACCAAAAGTTTGGACACACCTTCTCATTCAAAGAGTTTTCTTTATTTTTATGACTATGAAAATTGTAGATTCACACTGAAGGCATCAAAACTATGAATTAACACATGTGGAATTATATATGGAATATATACATAACAAAAAAGTGAACTGAAAATGTCATATTGTAGGTTCTTCAAAGTAGGCATCAAGAGAATGCCAAGAGTGTGCAATGCAGTAATCTAAGCAAAAGGTGGCTACTTTGAAGAACCTAGAATATGACATATTTTCAGTTCACTTTTTTGTTATGTATATAATTCGACATGTGTTAATTCATAGTTTTGATGCCTTCAGTGTGAATCTACAATTTTCATAGTCAGTTTTCAAAAGAAAACTCTTTGAATGAGAAGGTGTGTCCAAACTTTTGGTCTGTACTGTACATGTCTAACCAATTAATTTTGTAATCAGATTAAAACAAACTGCCCTTAGTGCACTCTTGCACTTTATTTAGAGTGAAGTCTACATGTACATAAATTTTAAAGTATAGTGAGTATATTTCAGTCCAGGAGAATTTGTCATTTCCAGATATATATATATATTAAATTAATAATTTAATTATAAATTATATTATAAATCATATAAACAGCAAAATGAAAAAAAAAAGTCTGAATTATATATACTTTTAATATAAAGTGGTATTCAGGCATTCATGTTATATAAATGTCTTGTCAGTCTTGGCAAATGGACTTGTTTCAGGTCAGAACTGATAAAGTGAAGAAACATGACTAAAAATATGACATGTCTGAATAAATAATTCTTTGTTAGCTTTTAAAAATGCAGCAAAACATGAGCTACAGCTGAAGCTAATGTAGTCAAAACTTCCTTTCCCTGTTCACTCATCACACTGCAAAAATATCTCACTAAGCAAATGTATCTTAAATATTCAAATTTATTCTGCTGTCAAACTGTATTGAATGTCTTTGGATGCGGTAGTATTACATTTTCCCTTCACTTGAACTACGAGGCACAAACCTGAGCACCTCAGAAGATATGGTTTACATGGGTTAAAGTGGAAAATCATGAGTGGATTGGTATAGCGCTCTGACCTAAAAACCTATTGCACTCCATGGAGATAAACTGGAAACCTGCGCTCCTACACTCCTTACCTCACCTACATCAGTACCAGATTTGACATTTTTTTGTAGCTGAATGAGCATAAATCTCCAAATGCACACTCCAAAATCTAGTGGAACATCTTCCCAAAACATTGGAGGTTATTATAACGGGAAAAGGGGACTAAATGTGGAATGAGATGTTCAGAAAGCAAAAACAAATCTTATGGCCTGGTGTTCACAAGCTTTTGTCTCTATATTGATTTAATACAGTGTTGATTTCAAGCTTAAAATCCCTATATTGTATTCTTTTCTGTTCTATTTTATTAACATCCACCTCTAAACTTTTGATTACATCACCATGCACATGCCAATGTTAAAAATATGTAATGAATAGTCATCTTTTACTCTCCTCCCAAAAAAAAAACACTGAACTTGTTTCACTTAGAAAAAAAAATGACATAAAAAAACAAACTGGTATTAAAATGAAATTCTATTGTATTCATATTCAAAGTGAACGAAAATAAAAGAGTAGCAAAATGAAACAATATTAAAAATAATAAAATGCTCAGTGATGAGATACACACCTGAGAATTCCCCTAGGGGTATGGCCAGGAGAAGCACACACGGGAAGAAAGCACAGAGAGGGGTCAAGGGTCAGTGAGTGAGGCGGCCGATCATATCAAAGCACCACCTTCATACTGAGATAAACAAATCAAATTCTGCCTTTACAGTAAACTAAAAAAACGAAACAAAGGAAAAACGAAACCCATTTTAAGATAAACAGAGCAAACATTTTTCCTTCAAGCCAAACATACTCCAAATAAAAGCTTTCCCCCTTTCACAATGAGTTTTGATGGTTAGGGTGCTGCAGCCATGGGGCAAGCGTGATATCCCAGCGGCCATTTTTAGCAGTGTAGCTGTCGTACAAAAAGGTCATGCAGGTCAATGTGCAACAATCACTCGCTTAGCTACAATGCTATTTTAAAAGCAATGAGAACAATCATAAATACAGCCCATGAACAAAATAATACGCCTGCATTCATAAGCTACGAATCAACAGTACAGTAAAAAATATAAGCTCTCAGGACACTCATGACACTAGAGCTTACCGAGCAGCTCTGCTCCGGCATCCACGTCACCAATGATGTCCGATTTGGCGTCTTTGATCTCGTGGTACAGCGAGTCGGTGTTGATACCGAACGCCTCGTTCACTATGCCTTGAGACGGACTAAAAAAAAGACACAGAATCTCAGTAAAGAAGCAAAAGATTCATTATATTTGGAAGATGCAGCTCTACCTCTGCCATGTTAATCTTTATTCTATGTGACTCTCAGGACACGCCTCGGTCTCCATAGTGTTGTGATACGTAGCAGAAGTGGTGCTGAGAGAATGCACTTGAGAAACAGTTCAAATCAATCTAGATATTCTTCACAAATAAATACTAAATATATAGTGCATTGTTCACAAATTATTGGTTAATTTCTAAATAATAAAAGTAAAGCGCATCTACTAATAATTATATATATATATATATATATATATATATATATATATATATATATATATATATATATATATATATATATATATATATATATATATATATATGTATATATATATATATATATATATATATCTACACGGGAAGCTACTTATTTAAAGCAACTTTTTAGAGATTCATGTAATAAATGCATTTAGAAATAATTAATACAATATAGCAGACTCATGCTAAATGTTAAACACTATATCATTATATTGCTATTTAAATTTTTTTACTTGCTTTCTTTTCGGCTTCTCCCGTTAGGGGTCGCCACTATGTTTGTAAATTGACATGTATTCGACAGCAAAGAGGGGAAAACCTGTGGCCTGCAGAAAAACTGAATAATAGATCTGAATAAATGGACAGTTAAGAAAAATATATATACATAAAAGTATAAATTCTGTTTCATTAGAATTCTAATCATTTTTAGAAGATTTTATTTGCCCGTCGATCAACACGCACTGAAACATTACTGAATTTAATGAAGCGGCTGCAAGAAAACTGTTTCTGTTTAAAAAATAAAAACACTCTTTAAATGTAAAATAATATGGTTTATTTTCAGGAAAGATCAAAAACTAAAAGGTGCAATTCTATATTTTTATTATATAAAATATTTTTATATGCCGTGTTGTTTATAAAAAGTGTATATTAAAATTGCGTAGGGGGGAGTGGTGGCTCCAGCGGTTAAGGCGCTGGGTTGCCGATCTGGGGTTCGAGCCCCGGTATCGCCAGGCTGCCACTCTTGAGCAAGGCCCTCAACCCTCTATGCTCCGGGGGTCCCTTACGAGGGAAATATCAAGGTCCGTGACGTCGGAGTGACGTGGGGCCGCCTTCCCGTGGGCTCACCACCTGCAGGAGGGACCGTAAGGGACGGTGCTGTGAGGATTGGGCAGCAGTCGAAGGCGGGGGCCTGCTTAGACTGCTGCCCCCGCGACCCGAATTACGGATAAGCGGGAGAAAATGGATGGATGGATGGATGGATATATTAAAATTCAAACTCTATACTAACACTAAATAATCTTTCATCGCATGTTGGAATATAGAGATCGAAAACATTTTGGGTTGCATTGATCCGCTATATCTCTCAGATGACCTCCTCTGCAATAACACTAAGCCTTAAACTCTGTATACAAGCCATTTAATTAGACAATTGTCCTCTCACAAACTAAAAAAAATAAATTGGTAGACCTGTGTCTATTATGCTAGATGATTGATTGCCATATATTGGAATATAACGCCAATTTGTTGAAAACACTTCCAAGTTTGGCTTTAGAGAAACTTAAATATGTAGTGAAGAAGAGAGTGTCAAAGTTTTACAACATCCTGAAAAAGTATTAGGAATTTGTTCAAGATGGTGTTGAAGAGGCTTTTGGGGGAGGGGGATTACGAGATAATATGTGAGATAGAATACACACCATTCACTGCATTGAGGGATTTTTGTTTTTGATATGTTTGTGTGTTATGTTTTTTTTTTCATTTTATTGTGTCCATTACATGTTCAATTAGTAAAATGTTTTGCATATATAGACATGTACAGTGTCCTAAATGCATAAAACCAGTGAATAATCTTGCAAAACTGTAAATACTCTGCAGGACACTTAAGTTTTCACACCTGTTCCCGCCGCCATAGATACGAGGATCCATACACATATCTAACTCGGGGGTTGAATCGATAATTTCCTGAAACTCAGACCACTCGTCACTGCTTCCCATACCTGCGTATACAGTACACACATATGCAGTGTGGGTTATCACAGAGTACTGGCCTTTATTTTCAAAAGCACATTTAAGGAATTTGCAGTCTTTAAACCGATTTGCATAAGAAATGTAATTATTTTGGCTTACTGAGGCTATGGGGCGTAGTATTGAGAAGAACTGCGTAAAGCATTTTTTATTGTACACAACTAATGATATAATTATAGTATGTGATTTCAGCTCATTCCTCTCTCTCTCTCTCTCTCTCTCTCTATCTCTTTCTCACCAATGCTGACATTCCTGGTTTCCTGTGAGACCTGAACTTCCATATTCCTGCTGAGCCTCTTGGCGTTTTTGCGGCTCCGACCCCGACACGTGTCAAAATCTCCAGAGGGAACCATCGCCTCATTGAGAGGGGTAACTGTTGCCGAGGGAACAGATGAGGTTGGAGTGTTGGATTTGCTTCCTGTGCTGCTGGGCGTGGCCACAACTGAATCAGACTCTGAGCCATCCTCCTTTGTTTGGGGGCAGAATCAAAAACACACACATTAGAGCACGAATACACAGAAATCATCTGAATTGTTTGAACATTGCACCTATATTTTTGAATGATCTTAATTACAATTAAACACACAAACGCACAAAATTCACAAAGGATGGAAACACTTTGATGCAATATGTCCATTAAAGCACCACCAAAGTCACAAAAAAGCAACAAGCAATGCTCAGTCATGTGCCCAATGAGTCACATGGTGAAGGGATTTGTTCATTTTTGTTCTGGCATTTTAACAAGACTAGAGCCTGAACAAGACTAGAAAACTGAAAGCAGAATTGTTCATCAAGGCCCACAGTGGAAATGCAGCCATCGTAGAGGTTCTAATCTGGATCCAGTGATGTCATATGGTCTAAATCCTGGAATTGAAGTCTGAAGTAAGTCAGGATTTGCTTAACTTTAGACCTATTTTCTTTGTTTATGACTGAGTTTATGGGAGTTGTTCAGTGTAGTTATTGTAAAGTTGTTGTTCCCCCCCCCCAATTTGTTCCCACTCATCAGCTAGCTCTCCCCTTTCAAATCACAGCTACTGGATATGTATTTGGTATCCTGGCAGTAATATTATCCAAATTTAGCATGAGTAATCTACTATAGTTTGTATCATCTGGCAATGGAAAAACTATTATCACGTGTATTTTTATTATATTTTTATATTTGGTTATCTCCCCAGGATCTCTTTTTTCTTAAAAAACATGTTTTCTTGAAGGTCTCCCTTCCCGGCCTTTCCGTTTCTTTTTGCACAAATGCTTTTATCGGCAAGCAGTAGGTGACAACCAAAAATCATCATTCATCGAGGTGTAAATACAAACCTTTGCAGCGAAAGATAACAAAATTATGTTATATGCTTTGCTGGACTACAAAGGTAACTACAAACATTCATAATTAAGGATCCCTGCATGCCTGCTGGCATCCAGTATGACAAGTCCATATTTGACAGAACTTGTCTTCCAGGGACACAAGCAAGTGAAAGGGAGTAAGAGGACGTTAAAGGCACAATGGTGATGTCACTATGATGACTCCTTGTCCAGCTGCGGCACAAGAAGGTACCCTATCTGTCGCACCTGGAAGCCAGGGGCGTAGACGGCTCGACCCAGATCACTGGCATGCCAGGCGTCTGTCGATGTCGTCCTAGCCCCCCCGTGACCCCCACGTACCATAGCATCCCCGGTGGGAAAGAGACTCAACGAAGGAGGTCGCTCCGCTTTACTACAGAAAGAGAGAGAAAGAGACAGAGGCAGGCAATGAGAAATGTGGCATATACCCACACAGAAAGGGCTTAAAAGAAAAATCCACCCTAAATCTTCAGTTCTTCAGAATCATTTTCAGTTCTGGAACGAAATTCTGTTTAAACTTGTTTCATCAACATGTTTTTCTGCTATTACTTTCATGAATAGCTTCCTATGCTACACATTTGCTGTTTGACTACCTGCTTTTAGTAGTAGTGTAATAGATTTATCTCTTATTATCCTATTTGTTTAGTCTGTTCAGGTCCTTCACTTCTGTGTCTGTCCACACTGTTTAAGCAGTTCAGCTTCCAAATCTACAAAGTTCATCCTAATTCTCCAATCAAAACATTGTGCTTGTCATCTTGCAGATCCATAATGAGCCGAGTCCAGTCTTTGCCATAACTTGGATATCTCATTAACCCTGTAAACAAAACGTGTAAAAAAAAAAACCTCACTGAAACCTAACCATTATGCTTGAGATCGCTCATTGTAACTGCACTTGTAACAGATATATATATATTTCAATATTATGTAATTTAGGGTGGAGTTTTTCCAAAGTCAAAAGCGCAGTAAAAAAAATCAGCCAATAACTAAGCTCGATTCATGTGAACGCACACAAAGGAGAAAGAGGTACAGTTTTTTTGGTGTGTAACTGGGGTCACTCAATCAGGAGGGATTCATCTCAATTTACAGTGAGTACAATTAGAACTGGGGTAGAAACAGAGAATGAGGCAGACAGGATTGTGGGGGAATTTTTACCTTTTCCTCCAGGTGTTGCGTTGACTGAGGAGACAAATAAGGCAGTTCACACATACACACACACACAGACAGACAGAAAGAGGGTGAGAAGGAAAGAGAGAAAGAGAGAGAAAGCGGCAGAACGAGAAAGATGCGAATTAGAGTTCAGAACACAGAGGCGCAAACAGACACACGCATGACCTTTTCGCAGGGCATGGTACATATAACAAAATGTAACACAGCACACATGATGCAAATAATACAAAGCATGGACAATGAGTTATATTAATCAAATGTTCAAACTCTGAAAGATTAAATCTATTCACCGTTTGTGCAGAAGAACCCAGATGCAAAAGATACAGTGCCACATGAATATGTATGGTTGGAAGTCTTGTCTGAACAAGAACTAAAGCATGATCTAATAATTGTGTCCTAATAGCGTATGCAGGTTTATTATAAAGGTCACTTTTAATGTTAGCTAGCTATCATAACTGATAACTAGCTAACATTTTTAACGATAAAAATATACCATAACTGCTAGCTAGCTTCTTATTTCGGCTTCTCCCATTAGGGGTCGCCACAGCGGATTACCCGTCTCCATAACCCCTGTCCTCTACATCTGCTTCTTTCAAACCAACTACCTGCCCATCCCTCACCACATCCATAAACCTCCTCCTTGGCCTTACTCTTTTCCTCCTTCCTAGCAGCTCCATCCTCGGCATTCTCCTACCGATATACCCCATGTCCCTCCTCTATCCAAACCATCTCAATCTCGCCTCCCTCACCTTGTCTCCAAAAACGTCTTACATGCGTGGTCTCTCTAATAAACCCGTTTCTAATCCTGTCCATCTTCGTCACTCCCAACGAAAACCTTAACATCTTCAGCTCTGCTACCTCAAGTTCCACCTCTTGTCTTTTACTCAATGCCTCTGTCTCTAAACCATACAACATTACAGGTCTCACCACAGTCCTATAAACTTTCCCTCTCACTCTTGCAGATACCCTTCTATCACAAATCACTGCTATCACTCTTCTCCACCCACTCCACCCTGCCTGTGCTCTTTTCTTCACAAACACACTCCTCATTACTTTGCACTGTTGACACCAGGTACCTAAACTTCCCCACCTTCACCACCTCTTCTCTCTACAACCGCACCACTCCACTGCCCTCCCTCTCATTCATACACATGTACTCTGTCTTACTCCTAATGACTTTAATTCCCCTTCTCTCCAGCATGTACCTCCACCTCTAAAGGCTCTTCTCAACCTGCTTCTTACTCTCACCACAAATCACAATATCATCTGCAAATGGTCCATGCAAACACTACTGTCTGACTTCGTCCGTCAATATGTCTATTACCACTGCAAACAGGAAAGAGCTCAGAGCTGATCCTTGATGCAATTTAACCTCCACCTTAAACCAGTCTGTTGTTCCTACTGCACACTTCACTGCTGTCACAATGTTCTCATACATGTCCTGCACCACCCTCACATACTTCTCTGCCACACCTGACTTCCTCATACAATACCACAACCCCTCTCTCGGCACCCTGTCATATACTTTCTCTAAATCCACAAACACACAATGCAACTGCCTCTGACCTTCTCTATACTCCTACATCAACATTCTCAAAGCAAATATTGCATCTGTAGTGCTTTTCCTTGGGCATGAAACCATACTGTTGCTCACAGCCTGGCTTCCACAACTCTTTTTTCTCATAACTTCATGCTGTGACTGATTAACTTTATTCCACTGTAGTTACCGCAGGTCTGCACATCTCCCTTATTCTTAAAAAACAACGGTACCAGCACACGCCTTCTCCATTCCTCAGGCATCCTCTCACCTTCCAAAATCTTGTTAAACATTCTGGCCAAAAACTCCACTGCCATCTCTTCTAAACATCTACACGCTTCTACTGGTATGTCATCTGGTCCTAGTGACTTTCCACTCTTCATCCTCTTAATCGCTGCTCTCACTTCCTCCTTACTAATCCTATCCACTTCCTGCTTCACCATCGCCATATCATCCAACCTTCTCTCTCTCATTTTCCTCATTCATCAGCTGCTTAAAATACTCCCTCCATCTTCTCAACACACTCTCCTCACTGGTCAACACGTTTCCATCTCTATCCTTTATTGCTCTAACTTGCAGCACATCCTTTGCAGCTCATTCCCTCTGCCTGGATAATCAGTAAAAATCTTTTTTCTCCTTCCTTCCCATACAGCTCCTAATCTGTCTTTTCCTTGGTTTTTGCTACATTCCTCATCACCTGCTGCCGCATCTTTTTGTACTCCTGCCTACTTTTCTCATCTCTCTGCCAATCCCAATCCTGTTTCGCCAACCTCTTTTTCCTTATGCTCTGCTGTACTCTAATATTCCACCACCACGTCTCTTTGTCTTTATTTCTATTTCCAGATGTCACACCAAGTACCTTTCCCTTAACACTTCTGCAGTAGTTGCCCAATCATCCAGCACTTCTTCACCACCACTGAGCCCCTGTCTGACCTCTTCCCTGGATCTCACACTACAGTCTTCCCCCTTCAGTTTCCACCATCTTATTCTTCTTTCAGTCCTCACTCTCCTCCTCTTCTTCTTCACCTCCAAAACCCTCCTACAGACCACCATCCGATGCTGTCTAGCTACACTGTCCCCCGCCAACACCTTACAGTCTCCAATCTCCTCCGGGTTGCATCTTCTGCATAAAATATTGCCCACCTGTGTGCACCTTCCTCCATTCTTATCGTCACCCTATGCTCCTCCTTCTTCATAAAATAAGTATTTACCACTGCCATTTCCATCCCTTTAGCAAAATCTACCACCATCTGCCCTTCCACATTCCTCTCCTTAAAATCATACCTACTCATCACCTCCTCATCACCTCTGTTTCCTTTACCAACATACCCATTAAAGTCTGCAGCAATCAATAATCTTTCTTTCCTAGGTACACCTCTACCACTTTATCTAACCCACTCTCCTCCATCTCACAGCCCACTTCCTGGCCTTACTCCCTTTCCATTTGGTCTCCTAAACACACAACATATCTACCATTCTCTGCTCCATAATATCAGCTAACTCTTTCCCTTTATCAGTCATAGTACCAACATTTAAAGTATCAACCCTAACCTCCACTCTCCTACACTTCTCCTTTCCCTGCTGTCCCTGTAAACGTCTTAACTGCTAGCTAACATTAATAATAACAAGGTACTTAAACCAAAAGTAAGCTAACAATAATAATGATAAGAAACAACCAAATCTAATAGCTAGCTAACATTACTAATGATAAGAAGGTACCAAAGTCACTAGCTAGCTAACATTAATAAGAATAATAAGGTACCATATTTGCTAGCTAGCTAATATTGATAATGATAAGAGGGTATCAAAACCACTAGCTAGCTGACATTAATAATTATAATAATAATAATAATAATAATAATAATAATAATAAGATACCATAACTGATAGCTAGCTAACATTAATTAGTGTGTGTGTGTGTGTGTGTGTGTGTGTGTGTGTGTGTGTGTGTGTGTGTGTGTGTGTGTGTGTGTGTGTGTGTGTGTGTGTGTAATGGGTGTGCGTTTAAAAGGACCTGCCATTACTAAGACTGTGACTAAGCATGAACTGACAGACTGTCAACCAACATCCCAGTCCAACAAGCACCTAGCAACAGCATTTCCAAAACGACAGCTTTAATTGTGGGATCTCAACAAAATGGGCTTATTTGCAGCTTAATATAAAAACAGAACACATCAATCAACAGTTATATACTGGTTAAAAACCCAAACACACTCACGTTCGCCCACAGCTTGTGGTTTCTGATTGGTTGCTTCCAGCCTGCTGAATTTTTGAACGTTCAATGTGCTCAACGTAGGTCTGAATCATCTGAAAAAATTATTTAAAAAAGATTATCATATGCTGTACAATTATTTGTGTACACTTGGAGGTAAATGTAAATATGAAATACAATTTTCAATTATTATTCATTATAAATATATCAGGCAAACAAATACAAACACAACCAGAAACAGGGAGCACACGAATGATGTATTTTAAGAAGCATTTCCAAAAAGGCTAAATATTTGTCTGAGATTATAGATGTTTACTGGGATTCCAACAAGTGAGAGGTCTTAAGCCAAGTGCCCACTGTGCGAATTTGGCCACGATTGGGTCGACAAATTTTGAAAATCCTAAAAGATTCCTATAATCCTAGGCTAAAACTTGTAGTCTTTGATCGCTGGTTTGTTTACCGTCAGCCAATTAATGGCCTTTGCGATCATTTCTTTCCTCCGAATTCTGGTAGTGTCCGAAGATTTCAGACACTTTCCTGTAGTGTGATTTCTCCTACAACGACGGTCAAATTAAGAACCGATAGAAGCACCGAACATGATGACGCGATTAGCGCGACAACTTCAAACCGCCTCAGGAAAAATGTCGAGTCAGGTAGACAGTACAGCAAGGAGAGAAACTTATCGAATTAAGAAGTGAAAAAAAGTGATTGACTTTTTTATTATCGAAGCATGTCATGAACGCTAACGCTAATGCTATCGATTATTTTTGTTTGCTGCTATTACCATTAGTAAAAGAACGCAGGTCTAAACATGTCATGAATTAATGATGTAAAAATTCGGACTAGTCTTATTCTTGGGTGCATCAATTTTTGACTGACAAATAGTCTGACATTGTGACATGGGGTTCATGATCGTAAAGTCTGACAAGCAACAGACGCAAAGTACTATAAAAATCGCACCCGGCCTAGAGTGAACGTGCAATCAGATAGATTCGGGACAGTCAGTAACATGGACCTGATTTATCCTTAGTAACTGCCTGGTCAATGTTACAGTGGTTTGGGTTGCTAGTTTTATTTTTGGAAATAGAACCAATAATAATTGTTTTAAAACACTAAAATATTGTCCAGTGTTCAATGGGACATGGTTTCTATTAAATAATACTAAATAAAAAAATCTTTACATTCTTTACAGTTACATACCCACATCTGCATTAAAGTCAAATACAGATCAGCAAAATTGGTACCTGCTGGATTTTTAAAGCACTATGCAGATGCAGGTATTGTGCAGGTATTGTGTGTGAGACAGCTCTGACTGATCTTACTTCTGTGTGCCGCTGATGAAGGGCGTTGTATTCTTTCTTCATCTCTGACTCACGTTCTTCCAAACGCGAGACTGTGAAAATGAATCACAGACCCACACAGTTACACTCCAGTGGGGTATTTGTATTTTGAGTTTGTTGGAAAAGAGTGGTGCATTGTGCTTGCGTGAATACGTGCCGCAATTACATTTATGTGATTCTGTGGGTGTGTATGTGTTGACTCACTCTGATCGACGTAGTTCTTGGTCTTCAATTCCAACTGTTTTCCTTGTAATTCTAAATGGTCCACTTGGGTCTGGAGTTCCTTCTTTTCTGCCTCCAACGCATCCTCAAACTCGATAAACTTCTGTTAATGGACAAACACACACAGTATGCAATCTTAGCACCGTAAGTCAGGTTGTCCCTAATGGGTTCACCAAAAAATGTTAAGTCAGCCCAGCTGGTGAGATAAACTGCAAAACCAATCTTGGCAATGGCTTTTGGCAGTCTGGTAGAATTATACATACACAGGCTGGATCCTAATCAGGGCTAAGAACTCAAATGTACAGTATGAAGTAAAGTAAAAACTTTAGCCCTAATGATATATAATGTACACAAATGGTATTTAAGTACATTTGTAAAGGCCCAGCTACATAAATTTGTTATGTCGAAAAAGAATATGTTTCATCCTGACAAAGGCTTGGATAAGCATATTACAGGACTGAACAACAATAATAATTAGAGCCAAAGGTACCTGACCTGGTTCATACCCAAACTGTTACCACAAAGTTGAAGGCATACAATTGTATAGAATATCTTTGGAAGTAGCAGCATTACATGTTCTATGCACTTCAACTAGGAAATCCAAACCTATTTCATCATGACAATGCTTGTGGGCAAAAGCCAACTCTATGAAGATATGGTTAACATTGGTTGAAGTGGAAGATCTCCTGCTATAGAGGTCTAAACAGAACTCTGTTGAACACCTTTGGGATGAACTGGAACAATTAACCAAAAAGGTGTTCAGCTGGTCAAAATTACTTTAGATTTTCCTAATCAACTCTGACAAACCATGTGTTCATAGAGCTCACTTTGTCCACAGGGGAATTTTCATGTTAAAACAAATTTGGGTCTCTCAGCTGTTTGGGCGTAAGTCCCTGCAAATGTATATTCACTATATAAAGGTAATTTGAATGATGGTCAAGCTACATAAACGATTCACGATTCATCCTAGCTTCTGTCGCAGATCCATAAGCTGATCAGGTAGCTCATTTGATTAAAGACTAGCTACAGGGCTAGAGACATTAAGTCAAATATACTGTAGTATATTAAAACATAGATGACAGAAACAGAATGTGGAAAAAGTAATACAATATTCAACTTTAAGTACAAGTAAAGTTACTCCAGAAAAAAGTAAAAAGTAGCTCGTTTAAAATTTGCTCAACTTTCTTCCTAGTGTATTCTAGTATAGTTAAAAAAGTATTTAATTGAAGGGACACCTTAAACCAATTAAAGTGCAATAATAACAACAACATAAACAAAAGAAAATACAGTGCACAGCTTGAGTCTAATGAGAGTTATGCACTTTCGCAGCAAAATAAAAAAAAACTTTGTTATAATGTCATTTATGATGATGGGAAAAATCGCAACAATTGAACAACTTTTGTTCGATGGCATTTCTGCTGTTTTGTCTGTCTCTATATCTCTTTCTTGTACGTTTAGCGCGTTAGTTCTCCGCCCATCAATTAATTAGTGCAGTAGTTGCCGGGGTGGATTTTTTTTTTCCCCTTGCATTATTTTTATTTTATTTATAGATTTTCTTACTCAGTAACAAGTATGATGTAAAATGTAGTTAAGTATACTTCAAACAAAGCATACTTAAGTAAAGTAAAATTACAGACTTTAAAACGTAGAAGTACACAAAAACTACTTAATTACAATAACGCGAGTAAAACTAGGCTAGGCTATGCAAAGTATAGAATTTCACTGTAATGTATATATGAACCGAATTAGGGTTTTTGTGTGTGTGTGTGTGTGTGTATGCAAACTGCCTGCAATTCGATTAGTGTGAGTATCACTGCAGTGTGTGTGTGTGTGTGTGTGTGTGTGTGTGTGTGTGTGTGTGTGTGTGTGTGTGTGTGTGTGTGTGTGTGTGTGTGTGTGTGTGCTGACTTATTTCAGAATCAGCTTTTGCAAAATATCGCTGTGAATCCAAGGAGAAGGAAAAGGTCAAAGACAAGGAAAAGATTTTATTTCAAAAAAATACACACACACACACACACACACACACACACACACACACACACAGACAAATGATGACTGTGCATGTTGACTTGGGGCTGTGGGAGTTTTAGTGGAACACAATTGGTTCTTTCTACAGTAGTGCAAGAGAACCCCTGCAAAACTAATTAAATCATTAACCCTCATTCCATGCTGCTCACACACACACACACACACACACACACACACACACACACACACACACACACACCTTATTATTTAGTTACTGAGCTTTAAGCATAGTATATATATATATATATATATATATATATATATATATATATATATATATATATATATATATATATATATTGGAGAAGTATAGAGAAGGACAGAAGGAGCTGCATTGTGTATTTGTGGATTTAGAGAACGCGTACGACAGGGTGCCGAGAGAGGAGTTGTGGTATTGTATGAGGAAGTCAGGTGTGTCAGAGAAGTATGTGAGGGTGGTGCAGGACATGTATGAGGACAGTGTGACGGCAGTAAAGTGTGCAGTAGGTACGACAGACTGGTTCAGGGTGAAGGTTGGACTGCATCAAGGATCGGCCCTGAGCCCTTTCCTGTTTGCAGTGGTGATGGACAGGTTGACGGACGAGGTCAGACAGGAGTCTCCCTGGACTATGATGTTTGCAGATGATATTGTGATTTGTGGTGAGAGTAGAGAGCAGGTTGAGAAGAGCCTGGAGAGGTGGAGATATGCGCTGGAGAGAAGGGGAATGAAAGTCAGTAGGAGTAAGACAGAGTACATGTGTGTGAATGAGAGGGAGGGCAGTGGAGTGATGCGGTTGCAGGGAGAAGAGGTGGAGAAGGTGGAGGAGTTCAGGTACCTGGGGTCAACAGTGCAAAGTAATGGAGAGTGTGTTAGAGAAGTAAAGAAAAGAGTGCAGGCAGGGTGGAGTGGGTGGAGAAGAGTGACAGGAGTGATTTGTGATAGAAGAGTATCTGCAAGAATGAAAGGGAAAGTTTATAGGACTGTGGTGAGACCTGCGATGTTGTATGGATTAGAGACAGTGGCATTGAGTAAAAAACAGGAGGTGGAGCTGGAGGTAGCAGAGCTGAAGATGTTGAGGTTTTCGTTGGGAGTGACGAGGATGGACAAGATTAGAAATGAGTTTATTAGAGGGACAGCACATGCAGGATGTTTTGGTGACAAGGTGAGGGAGGCGAGATTGAGATGGTTTGGACATGTGCAGAGAAGGGACATGAATTATATTGGTAGAAAAATGCTGAAGATGGAGCCACCAGGTAGGAGGAAAAGAGGAAGGCCAAGGTTCATGGTAGGAGGAGGTAGGAGGAGGTTCATGGATGTGGTGAGGGAAGACATGCAGGTAGTTGATGTAAAAGAGGCAGATATAGAGGACAGGGTGGTATGGAGACGGATGATCCGCTGTGGCGACCCCTAATGGGAGCAGCCGAAAGAAGAAGAAGAAGATATATATATATATATTGCAATTGCATATTGTTATTATTCATCCAATTCCAATGGTGTCACCCAGAAGAGTTTCCCTTTAGACACTTGTGTTTCTCATGCTTCCTTTCTCCTTCTCCACTGTTTCCTCTCGCTTGCTTACTACAGCTCTAGATCACAAAGATGTTTTGTGACTGTTAATGAATACACATACATCATCAAATTGTATTTCTTGTTCACTATTATAATATCACACTAATCAATGTATGGTAGTGTTTAAAAGATCAGTCTGGTGTACACGGCAGGAGCCGTCTTTATTGTATCCAAAATGGACTGCTGTCATATTCCTGTAGGAGAAGGAACTAGATAATCCTGTCTACTCTCTAACCCTCCACTCCACTCCTCTCTGCATTCTTGCCTGTCTCTTTCCTCCTGCCTCTCCATCCCTTCCCCCATCTATGTTATTTCCTTCTTTCTCATAATAAGAGAATCAAGTTACAGCGCCAGTCTTTTGCTGTGGGTTATTGATTACGCGTAATCACCTTCCCCACCCTTCCTTCTCTCACTGATGTCCTCTACAGACAATACACAACATTGAACAATGAGATATTAAAACAATCCTGTGTTTATTTAGCTATACTAATTATGTCTTTTATCATTTTGCTTTTGGGAGGAAAAACCTGTACCCTAACCCTAACCCTAACCCACTCCCAGTGATCCCACTGAACCCATTAATACTAAATAAACCACCAAAAGAACACCGTTCTCATCTGTATACTCCAGACCCAGCAGCCCTACATCTTCCTGTAAGAGCAAAACCAACCAATTATAATTCTACAGGATTCTATAAATAACCAACATTTGCCATATTCACAGAAACATTTTTGCTATGCTTGTCCTTAAGGCTGTTGAGCATGGCAGATATAAGCAAAAAAAGAAAATAGAGAAAAATAATTATATATATATATATATATATATATATATATATATATATATATATATATATATATATATATATATATATATATTAGCGATGTAATGCATCAATTTAAAAAAGTGTGCATTGTCAAGTTGGCATTTGTATTGCGATGCATCCTTTTTAACATATTTTATTGGTAATAACCGGTTTATTGATATATCATTATTATAAGATGTGCTATACATTTTTTTATAGAAAGCGAGCAATAATTTGTGACCAATATTTTACATGTAGGTTGATTACCTATAACATAAACATAAACTGTTTCTCAAGTGCGTTCTCTCAGCACCACTGCTGCTACGTGAATGTGACGTATCACAAAATTACGAAAACCGTTTTAACTCATCTATATTGTATGGCAAAGGTATACAATACAACCTACATGGCAGAGGTAGAGCTGCATCTTCCCAGAGACAGAACGAGAAAAGAACGTCTGGTTTTATTTAATCTTTTTTCAGGGTTTTTTTTTTTTACAAAGGCCTGTTTGTGAAAGGGTTATGAGTTCGAATTTTTTTCATTGCATTGCATTGAATCGCATTGTGTTGAATCAACTCGAAATTGCATATTAATAGGAGTAAACTGTATCGGTAGCTGCTTTATATGTATCTTTAATGTACCGTATCATTGGTTAAGCATCGAGATGCAAATCGCATTAGCCTTAGATATAGAAATGCATATCCCTAAAATATAGCTTATTGAAACCAGTATCACAATATTGACCTTTGTGATGATACACTTCCAATCTAACAATTTGCACAGACTAGATTGTATATACCATATGTTTACTGTCAATGTCTTAAAGTCGTATCTGTTTCTAAGCCATTATTCCTCCATTAAATCATCATTAATATTAATGGGCTCATTCCAATTTGTTCTTCTTAGGTGAATATGTACTGCCCCACATAACAAGACTTTAAGTGTAGAATTTTTAATATGATGAGCAGGAGTCTTCAGTGTCAATGCTTTGTAAGATGCTAGAGAATCCTCAAAACAGAGGACTAACATAACAGGAATCACTTATTTTTGTTTTATCATCTAAAGAAAGAAGAAATCCTGGTGAGAGAACAGCTGCTTAAAGCTAATATACGGTAATGTAAGATCATTATGACCCGTGTTTATATAAAGAATTTAAAGAAGTAATTTGTTTTTGACATTACATTTATCCATAAATGGATATAAAGTGTGTGCAATTATAATTAATGACAGAAAAGTTGTCACCGTAACCAAACTGCTGTGATAAAAGTGCAAAAAAACTGTTGGAATGTGCTGTTATATGGAAAAAATTATTCGACTTTGGAGTGGCAATTGTAACTTGTTGATGACTTTCCTATTCCAGCAGGCCCTATTGTGTTTTAAATCATATCGGTGAACCTTTATTGCAGCTTCACTGTTTTTCTGGTATAAGAATCAGCAATCACAAGTGCTTTAGCAAAGCACTATAACTACAGACCTTTTAAGTGAAGTATCATCAGTATTCACAAAAACTTCTACACTGATGTATTCATTTATTCTCTTTTGGTTACATTCAGAATAGATGTTTCCCATCTTTTTAGAGTTCACACCTTTAGTCGATAATAGTACCATGATGAGCGCCAGTGCAAATACTTCACACTAATTATAGTGAGTATTCTACTCACTCATCATCATAAATTATTAAAAGACGACCGCTGTCACCTTTCAGCCATGTTATTTGCTTGTTATCTATCTTTGTAAGTGACTGGATTTTTATTAGTTTCAGCTGTGCCTTATTGTCAGTAGATAAAAAAAAGATCTTCAGTGAATTCTCGATCATTTCAATCGTTAATCACCTCTGAGTAATCATCCTTTACTGCAGTATTCCCCAACCTTTTTTCGCCATGGACCGGTTTAATGTTGACAATATTTTCACGGACCGGCCTTTAAAATAAATATTTTGTTGATAAATACAACAAAATTAAATGATACAACTGCCATAATTTGTATTTTGTACATATAATAATAAACGTGAATTCACTGTGTTGTTTTTTGTTCATTTTGCTAGCTTGGGGGTTTTAATTTAGCGGTAATGTATTATGTGTTAGCGGCCGGAGCAGCCTCTTTAAGAAGGTAGCGGATGTTGGTAAGACATGTGACCGAGGCATCATGACATCAGCAAGAGTGAGTCATAGACAGATGTGGTGGAGAGAATCCGGTAATTTTCCAAAATAAAACATCGTCCAGAATCTGATAATAAATCAAACGAAAATAATGTAAGTTTTGTATTCTTTTTGTGTAGCCCGGTACCAATTGACCCATGGACCGGGGGTTGGGGACCACTGCTTTACTGCACAGGTGATATTTAATTCTCAGCACACTCAAAAATCTGCCCAGTCAGCAGTGACTCATAAGTTAAGCCTCTGGGCTACTAAAATGATGGGTTCGAACGCCAACACCACAAAAGTGCCACTGTTGGGCCCCCTTCCCTTTCTCTGTTCCAGAAGCACCATATACTGGCTGACCCCAACAACTTAACAAGCTGGGCTGTGCAGAGAAAAGAATTTCACTGTGATTTACAGTGTTCATTTTCTTCCTTGTGATTTCTTCAACAACTTTCTAGTTGTTATAGTCTGGGGCACTGGGTGTGATGCAGTGGTAACATTTGGAGGAGTTCTTGGCAGTGCCAGTGTTCTGTGATAACACTGCAGAGGCTTTGTGTGAGGGTTTTAAAGCTGTTCTGGGTTTTTTTTTCTGCAGCTGCTTGGTCAGTGTGGCAGTGCCTGTTTTAGCGGCAGATGCACACAATGACAACATAGTTAGTGGAGTCTGGAGAGGGAATGTAGAGTAATGTGTGAAAGAAAGGAAAAAAAAGGATCTAATAGCTGTTTTAAAGGGAGTAGAGTAACATTTGTCTGGGAGTTGACAAATGTTTTTGAAATTTCATTAACGCAGAACAGTCAGCTGAATAAAATTCAAACACCAGCATTATTATAGTTGCAATTGTAATGATGCAGCGTTCAATATTTATCTACACTCTATGCCTATCTAAACTCATTATTCCATAATGACAAAAGCAAACACCAGATTTGTTTCGTCAACGTCGATGTATCTCAGGTGCATTTTATTTCAACACTTTGATTGGAGTCTATCTGTGGCAAATTAACCTGATTGGAAAGGGACACACCTGTCTACAAAGTCTAACCATATAAAAATCAGAGCGAAAGCCCACTTGGAATTTGCAAACAATATTCAAATTCCAAGCAGGACTTCATGCTTGGACAGAGGAAAGGATTCCATTTGGCACTCTATCACATAACCCAGATTGGTGGAATGTTGCTGTGATGCATGACCTTCTACAAGTTTCAATATCTGGAGCTCAAACAGAGCAGGCCTCCTGTTCTTGATCTGGTTGTTCCAATCATATTTGTAAAAAAAAGTCCCAATCTTCTTCAGAATTATAGAAACTACTATGTGCTGCCGGACACCTTCGGCGCAGGAGAACATTTCTGGAACCTTCCCCAGATCTTTGCCTAAACACAATCCTGTTTCTGAGCAATGCAGGTAGTTTGTTCTAATCTAATGCTTGGTTTATGCTCTAAACTGTATTTTTAACTCTAAAACCTTATATAGACAGGTGTGTGCCTTTTCAAATCATATCCAATCCATTGAATTTGCCACACATGAAGATCAGTCGAAATGAAGAAACAACTCAGAGATGATCCAGAAAAATAGGGAATGTCACAACAAAGAGTCTAAATACTTATGTTGATGTGATTTGTGGATATTGGGATGAGTTTCTAATAAATCTGGTTTTGCTTTGTTATAATGGTGTATGATGTGAAAAAGGCTGTCTGCAAATGTGAATGTGGAGCATCACAGCAACATTATATTTTAGCTATTTCTCAGTTACTCAAATAGCTTGTAGTGTTTTTTGGAACTGTCTGTCATATATTAAGACAAATAACAGAAACTACACTAACAGAGGGTAGATTTTAAAAACCCTGCCCACTGTAGTTGATCATTTATAGCCTCACAAGATATATATACAAGGCTTGATGTTCAGTCTGTCCTCTAAAACTCCCAAAGACACTTTTACCAGCAAATCGATGCTGCAGTTCTTGACCTACAACTTAGAAAAAACAATTTTCTTTGGCAAAATGTGTTCACATTTAAACCGGTTTAGAATTATGAAATCAGCTGGAGTTGCTCAGGGGATTTCAAGAAGTGCATTCTGATATATTAGAGCATTCTATGTCTGTGTTTAAAATGAGAATTGTGTCATTCTCGTGTTCATAATTGTGCTTTTATGCCAGTAAAAATTGCGCTTCCTCCGAGATCATTTTGCTTGGGCAAGATAAACCTTAACTACTCCAGTTATAGCAGAATTGCAGTGAGAAAACAACTTTTAATAAATTCAAATAGTTAGGAAGCATATCGATTTTTGAAATTTTCATTCTGTTTTTGGTTCATTCAAATAGTTTGGAAGAAAAATCTTGTCTATTCTTTTTTTCTTTTCACCTCTTTCTTCTTCTTCTACTTCTTTCGGCTGTTCCCATTAGGGGTCGCCACAGCGGATCATCCGTCTCCATACCACCTTGTCCTCTACATCTGCCTCTTTCACACCAACTACCTGCATGTCTTTCCTCACCACATCCATAAACCTCCTCCTCCTTGGTCTTCCTCCTTTCCTCCTTTCTGGTGGCTCCATCCTTAGCATTCTCCTACCGATATACCCCATGTCTCTCCTCTGAACTTTTCAAATTTATTAAATCAGCCAAATCATGTCTGGCGTTCATCGCACTGGAGCGATGCAGCAAATAATGTGAACATACAACCTACAAACAGCATGTCATGCATCCTGACTCAAATCACCTGACGTTTTAAGTGTATGATAAACGTAGAAGCAGAACTGCTGCAAAATATGATGGAACCTTCTGGAAATTAGGATGGCCTTATGGATTTGTGCTATTTACAGAATTGTATGTATGGAAACATCGTTTTTGTGCCAAATATACTATGAACTTGGTACTCTGCATTCTGGTAACTAGTAGGCATGATGTTGTTGGAGACAGAA
The DNA here is from genome assembly GCF_946808225.1 of Silurus aristotelis. Taxonomy (NCBI): domain Eukaryota; kingdom Metazoa; phylum Chordata; class Actinopteri; order Siluriformes; family Siluridae; genus Silurus; species Silurus aristotelis. Next base: position 7,603,753 of record NC_139590.1, read on the forward strand.
ATGACTTAATGGTTAAGCAAGCGATCATAAGGTTGTGAGATCAAATTCGTGGACTAGCAGAAATCATTATTCCTTTACTCTAAACTGCTTGGGTTGCATCTTGTCACTGGTTCTTTCTTCAATGAATAGATAGAATAGAAATAGATAGAAATATGTATTCATGAATAGAATGAATAGATACTAAGCTCCAGAAATCAGGGTTCAACTATATCTTGGGGGATCTTACATGTCACTGATATGAGTGCATCGCTTTTGTTTTGTTTTTTTGATAGAAGGTGGATGTGGTGTATTACAAATTTCTCTATACTCCTATGAAAAGGATCTGAAAGACTATTATTATGAATAGATTATGTTTTAAGATCATTATAAAAGGTGTACTATATTCATATTACCATGAAATAGAAACACTGCAAAGTGCAAAAGGTTTGAGTGATAAGGCAAGGTGCAGTGTAATTCACACACATATATATAAAATTATTATTATTATAATTTTTTATGAGTTTGCTGTATTGAATCGATTTTTCCTCCCATATCATGCCATACTTCATTCAGGTCCACACCGATCATAGCCTCTGACCCAGACATTTGTGAACTGGTCTTTGAAATCAGATTCTTTCTTTCTCTTTGCTGCTGTTACATTGTGCTTTTTGTGTGTGTGTGTGTGTGTGTGTGTGTGTGTGTGTGTGTGTGTGTGTGTGTGTGTGTGTGTGAGAGAGAGAGACACACCAGGGCCCCGCGCATGCGCCCTCACCTCCTCGGCCTGCTTGCGCAGCGCCTTCTCCCGCTCGTACTGCGTGATGAGCTGCTCGTTATCCTCCTTGAGCAGCTCGAGCTCCACCTCGTGCTCCTGGTTCTCGGTGAGCACCGCGTCCAGGTTCTCGAGCACGTTCACCACGAGCGGCATGAGCTCCTTCACGACCTCCTCGTCGTAGCTGTGGATGAGGCGCTCGAACTCGCGGTAGATGCCGCTGGCCAGGCCGGAGACGCGCTCCGACATCACGGACACGGAGCCGTAGTCGTCCTGGTAGACCACCTCGTCCAGCGGGAGCTCCATCATCTTGGCGGTGTTGATTTTTTGTTTTGTTTTGTTTGTTTTAACGTAAATAAATAAATAAATCCACAAACTCGGGTGTTTATGTATATGTTTTTTTTTTTTTTTTTTTTTTTTTTGGGGGGGGGGAAGGGGGGGGGAAGGGGGGTTAATTTAAAGGGGGGTCCTCAGGTGCACGCGCTGCCCCGTTATTCCATGATGTGATGATGATTATGATGATGCTGGATGATGATGATGATGCGCCGCGGTGTCTCGATGTCCCCCACCCCCGGTGTCTGGGCCGTGCAGATCTGTTTGTTTAGCTTGTGGAGGCCCCTCACTCGGAGACGCTAAAACCTCGCCCCGTTCATCAGATCGGACGCGTCAGCAGTGGAAAGCTCGAGCCACACGGATCGGTTGCCGTCCCATTCCATCACCACAGTGCGCGCGCGGGCGGGCGGAATCCGTCACATCACGCGCACAAACCCTCCGCGGCGCTGCACCTGCCTCTGCGCGGCCATGACTGCGCCGAAACCCACACACACAAAAAAAAAAAAACACTAAAGAAAAAAATATTGAGATGAATAAATCAAGAGTTCCAGGAGGATGTCACCTGCCCTCCGTTCGGTCTCCGGGTGCGGTGTCTATAACGCGTAGCGCCACATTTCAGGCGGATCTTCTTTTTGCGCCATCCATGGTCGGTGCTGTGGGTTTGACCGTGGGACGGTGATGCCGTTTCCCATTCGCTCTCTCCGGGTAACTGGGAGAGTCGCGTGCGAGCTGCACGGAGGAGGAGAGTGTGTGTGTGTGTGTGTGTGGGGGGGGGGGGGGGGGGGGGGGGGTTTGACGTCACGACGCGGGTGGTGCCACCGCTCGTGCGGCGGTGACGTTATTATAGACGTCTATTTCCAAGTAGAAAAGAGAAATAAATATATAAAAAAATTTTGGCGGCAGCAATATGTCGTATTTATGGTTTTTTTTAAATTACAAATTGTTATTCTAAATATTTAATTTTTAATAATCTCACAATTCTTCTTTTTCTTCCTCTTCTTCTCCTTTCGGCTGCTCCCATTAGGGGTCGCCACAGCGGATCATCCGTCTCCACACCACCCTGTCCTCTACATCTGCCTCTTTCACACCAACTACCTGCATGTCTTCCCTCACCACATCCATGAACCTCCTCGTTGGCCTTTCTCTTTTCCTCCTACCTGGTGGCTCCATCTTCAGCATTCTTCTACCAATATAATTCATGTCCCTTCTCTGCACATTTCCAAACCATCTCAATCTCGCCTCCCTCCTCTTGTCACCAAAACATCCTACATGTGCTGTCCCTCTAATAAACTCATTTCTAATCTTGTCCATCCTCGTCACTCCCAACGAAAACCTCAACATCTTCAGTTCTGCTACCTCCAGCTCCACCTCCTGTCTTTTACTCAATGCCACTGTCTCTAATCCATACAACATCGCAGGTCTCACCACAGTCCTATAAACTTTCCCTTTCTTTCTTGCAGATACCCTACTATCACAAATCACTCCTGTCACTCTTCTTCACCCACTCCACCCTGCCTGCACTCTTTTCTTTACTTCTCTAACACACTCTCCATTACTTTGCACTGTTGACCCCAGGTACCTGAACTCCTCCACCTTCTCCACCTCTTTTTCCTGCAACCGCATCACTTCACTGCCCTCCCTCTCATTCACACACATGTACTCTGTCTTACTCCTACTGACTTTCATTCCCCTTCTCTCCAGCGCATATCTCCACCTCTCCAGGCTCTTCACAACCTGCTCTCTACTCTCACCACAAATCACAATATCATCTGCAAACATCATAGTCCAGGGAGACTCCTGTCTGACCTCGTCCGTCAACCTGTCCATCACCACTGCAAACAGGAAAGGGCTCAGGGCTGATCCTTGATGCAGTCTAACCTTCACCCTGAACCAGTCTGTCGTACCTACTGCACACTTCACTGCTGTCACACTGTCCTCATACATGTCCTGCACCACCCTCACATACTTCTCTGACACACCTGACTTCCTCATACAATACCACAACTCCTCTCTTGGCACTCTGTCGTACGCTCCTTCTGTCCTTCTCTATACTTCTCCATCAACATCCTCAAAGCAAATAAGGCATCTGTGGTGCTCTTCCTCGGCATGAAACCATACTGTTGCTCACAGATGGTCACCTCTTCTCTCAGCCTGGCTTCCACTACTCTTATCTATAACTTCATGGTGTGACTGATCAACTTAATTCCCCTGTAGTTACTGCAGGTCTGCACATCTCCCTTATGCTTAAAGATCGGTACCAGCACACTCCTTCCTCAGGCATCCTCTCCCCTTCCAGAATCCTGTTAAACAATCTGGTTAAAAACTCCACTGCCATCTCTCCTAAACATCTCCACGCTTCTACCGGTATGTCATCTGGTCCAACCGACTTTCCATTCTTCATCCTCTTAATCGCTGCTCTCACTTCCTCCTTACTAATCCTATCTACATCCTGCTTCACCAACTCCACATCCTCCAACCTTCTCTCTCTCTGATTTTCCTCATTCGTCAGCTGCTCAAAATACTTCCTCTACCTTCTCAACACACTCTCCTCACTAGTCAACACACTCTCCTCACTAGTCAACACATTTTCCTCTCCATCCTTTATTGCTCTAACTTGCAGTACATCCTTCCCAGCTCGGTCCCTCTGCCTGGCCAATAGGTATAAATCCTTTTCTCCTTCCTTAGTGTCCAACCTCTTATACAGCTCCTCATATACCTTTTCCTTGGCTTTCGCCACATCCCTTTTTACCTGCTGCCGCATCTCCTTGTACTCCTGCCTACTTTTCTCATCATTTACTTTTCTCATAATCTGTCGATCCCACTTCTGTTTTGCCAACCTCTTTCTCCTTATGCTCTCCTGCACTTCCTCATTCCACCACCACGTCTCCTTGTCTTGCTTTCTATTTCCAGATGTCACACCAAGTACTTTTCTAGCTGCCTCCCTCATCACTCCTGCAGTAGTTGCCCAATCATCCGACACCTCTTCACCGCCACCAAGCCCCTGTCTGACCTCTTCCCTGAACCTCACACTACACTCTTCCTCCTTCAGTTTCCACCATCTTATTCTTCTTTCAATCCTTACTTTCCTCCTCTTCTTCTTCGCCTCCAAAACCATCCTACAGACCACCATCCGATGCTGTCTAGCTACACTGTCCCCCGCCAACACCTTACAGTCTCCAATCTCCTTCAGGTTGCATCTCCTGCATAGCACATAGTCCACCTGTGTGCACCTTCCACCACTCTTATACGTCACCCTATGATCCTCCTTCTTCTTAAAATACGTGTTCACCACTGCCATTTCCATCCTTTAGCAAAATTTACCACCATCTGCCCTTCCACATTCCTCTCCTTAAAACCATACCTACCCATCACCTCCTCATCACCTCTGTTCCCTTCACCTACATGCCCATTAAAGTCTGCCCCACTGCCCCAATCACCAATTCTTTCCTAGGTACACCATCTACCACTTCATCTAATTCACTCCAGAATCTTTCCTTCTCCTCCATCTCACAGCCAACTTGTGGAGCATAGGCACTGATGACATTTATCATCATCCCTTCAACTTCCACCTTCACGATCATCACCCTATCAGAAACTCTCTTCACCTCCACTACACTCTTACTGTACTCTTCCTTCAGAATCACCCCTACACCATTTCTCTTTCCATCCACACCATAATAAAACAGTTAAAACCCACCTCCAATGTTCCTGGCCTTACTTCCTTTCCACTTGGTCTCCTGAACACACAACATATCTACCTTTCTCCTCTCCATCATATCATCTACCTCTCTCCCTTTACCCGTCATAGTACCAACATTTAAAGTACCAGCCCGAACCTCTACTCTCCTACAGTGCTCCTTTTCCTGCCATCTCTGTAGACGCCCTCCTCCTCTCCTTCTCCTTCTTCGGCCAACAGTAGCCCAATTTCCACCGGTACCCTGTCGGCTAACGATACCTGTGGCGGTCGTTGTTAACCCGGGCCTCGACCGATCCGGTATGAAATTCTCATTTGTGATCCGCATATTTGATTTAGCACATGTTTTTACGCTGGATGCCCTTCCTAACGCAACCCTCCCCATTTACCCGGGCTTGGGACCGGCACTAAGAGTGCACTGGCTTGTGTATCCATAATGGCTGGGTTTAATAAATCTCACAATTATTATCCCAAAATAGATCTGAGAGACTACATGGTAGGCGTGTAACGGTGTAACAATACACACAATTCACGGTTCGGTTCAATATCGGTAAGGTTAGAAGGAAGAAAAGCAACAAAAAAATTATTTATTAATAACGCAGATTTTATTTTTTTTTTTTACTATTAACATTTATACAGTTTACATTTTAAAAACAATTTGCTTAGGTATATTATATAAATTAATACATTAGTTATAAATTATATAAAATAATATTTAAAAATAAATAAATAAAATACTTTTTATTATATAAAATTAAGAGATCAACCAAATTAGCATAAACTAAACTGATTAAATGAATAGAAAAATTTATTTATACATTTATATATATATATGTATATATATATATATATATATATATATATATATATATATATATATATATATATATATATATATATATATATATATAAAACAGCGATCAGAGCTGCTGTTGTAGAAATGTTGAAAAAACACCTTCAAACCAATTTGAGTCAACACTGCTGTGAGACTTCTGTACACGTTTCGATTGCGATGCTAGAAAAATGACTAATAACCAAAACAAATCAAAGACTTTGTTTGTTCGCTTCTGTGCTTTATGACAAGACTTGCATGTCATCTAATACAGGAGAAGAAAATGAATGATGATTTTGGCCTTCAGTGTTTTTTTACAATCCAACTCAAACATTTAAATATACCATTCACATGATGCATTATTTGTAGATTTTTTCATGCTTAAACATAAGGGGGCGCTGTATACAAATCCCAACAAATGCTTGAACACGAATGCGTTCTTTTTTTTTTCTTTTCAAATTGGGCACTAATTCAAGAAGTCTTGTCTGAAAACAATATCAAGCTTCAATCCATTCTTGTAATTTCTAGATTCTATATATTCTTTACATTTCGATGAACCGCGTTTATAAAGTTCCACTATGGCTTTTAAGTACGGTTCAAATCCAGATGTTGAAAGGACAAGATGCAAAACCTCATTAAAAGATATAAAACATGTAACTGGAGGAAACACTCGCTACACTTATAACTATATGTTCTGTCTGAATAGGTACTTTGGTTAATTTAGTACTCACTATAATCGATAGTATAACTTTACTGGATAACATCTCAAGGCGTAGAAGTTCTTCAAATACCTGGACTTCCTCCAGTCCCAACACATCTGCTGCTGCTCACTGTGCAGCCAAGAAAACACAGTGTCAAGTAATGGGTGGCTCAGTATACCTCCAAAACATCTGCGGTAGTTTCCAAGTCCTACTTTCACTGATCATCTGGTTAATCAGTGTTCGAGACTTCCATTAATATTGGCACCCTTGGTGATTGTGAGCAAAGAAAGCTGTGAAAAACGTATTTAACTATTTGCAATGCTTTTAGACCTCACCTACTATACCTGATTAGGTTTGAGAATACATGGTAAGAGAGATGAGGCCATACCCCTGTACAGAATCTTTCCACATTCTCAGATTTCAAGGTGCATGCTGGTGGAAGTCAGGCGACTGAACCTTGATTTTGTTCTCTATCAGGACCCTTTTCTCATTGTGGTTTTGATGTGTTTTGGATCATCGTCTCACATGAACATCCAACCATGAAAACAAGGGTACTGATATTAGTAAACAGCACTGTATAGGTCATGTTCTGACTACTAAAGGTCAGTCCAAGAGCATAGATTCCTGTGAATTTTGCGTTTAAATGTATATTTACACCAGTAGGTTAATTTGCGAAATATGCCCATGTGTGTGAAAGGTTTTATAAAAAGAAAGTGAGCGGTGGGCCGACCACCCTGTCCAAGACCACTCTGTACAAGGTCTATTTCCATTTTGCATAAACGTTCCCATGATCCATTGCTCCTTTATTCAGGATGAAGCAGTTACTCAACATAAAGTATAGCATATTCAGTTTCCTAATAATGGACAGTCTTTAAAAACAGGACCTAATACCAAAATAAACCGCACAGCTATTTAAGGAAAATCCCATCTGCAAAAGAGCAATGATTCAATTGAGCAACTGACAGAAATGTCAAGCAAAAGTAGTTCCGTAAAAACCCACAGCTGGAACAACTGTTATATGTTGCTATGCAAAACTTGTGTACGTGTAGTAACAGTTCTACTATAATGAACTTCTGCTAAAATTTAATTTTTACCCAATATGGGTATAGTAAGTCTCTTGGAGCTCAGTGTCCAATCAAAGGAAACCAGAACACTTTACCTTTTTATAGTTTTTAGAGGAAAAAATATCATTTTATGGGGAAATTTTAGTTTACTAACCAATATGCTATAATGCCCTAGATCATAAATAATGATAAAACACAAACAAGTAGGACTTTTCTGTGATGTCATCAGGGATGCAGTCTTTAGCACAAAGTCTGGTTCAACGGAAAAAAAACCCCCAAAGATAAAGAAAAATCGATTTTATACATTTGACCTTGCAGTGTCCTTGACCATGTTGATGTCCATTTTTTTTTCAATCCACTAGTTTTATTTGCTGGTTAAACCCATGATAAATCATTTAAACCATTCAAGCATTCGTTCTTGAGCCACTGCACACAAGATTCTTGGCTGAATGGACGATGGATTGAGCAAAGATCTCAATTAGTCAGAAAGTGACTCAACATGCAAATATCACTTATGTATGAGAAATGTTTGCCCTTGTTCAGATCACTTCCAAAATCACCTCCAGCAGTTCATCTGTTTGGGAATGACGAGGAATTCCATACAAAAAAAATAAAAAATAAAAAAATCCTACAAACATTCAAGCACTTGTTATTGGGAGGATCCACCACCAGGTGGCAAACCTAAAAAGAAGAAAAGCGTAAACATTTCCTTTAAAAGAAACAGACTTGAGCACCACTGACACAAAGAAATCCAGGCTACAATAACAGAGTTACACTACAGCAGTGTATGAATCAAAATAGATGTTTATTGTAACAGTTTTTTCTGTGACATTGCCGTTCAACCACGCAGGCACTTTGGGCAGTGCTTCCATCAGCATGTGAGAAACACACTTTCACGCAAACGTGAGCCACCGTCTGCCTTCCCTGCTGCGGTTTTCATTTTAAACCGGCAGCTCGAGGTGTACGATGGGGAAAAAACCAGATTCAAGTGCGAAAAACATTTTTTTGGTACAAATGACAGAGCATCAATTGGTTGGGAGAGAATCTTTCTAATGTACCAAATACCTACATATGCGAATAAATGGCATGTTTTGTTTTTAGCAAAAGAATCCGAGTACACGCATACTCAGGAGCCGTTTGTTCCACTGCGTGTGTTACAATTCAATCATCTGTGGGATAATTTTTTTTGGTTCGATCTAGTTTTGCGGCATCTGGACCGGCTTGCGTTCCTAACACGTACACGTAGCGCAACAGAAAAAGGGATGCTGTTAATAGATCCCACATCTGTATACTGCTCGAAATAACAAAACAAAAAACCTCAATCTCCAAAGAGAAGAAAAAAAAAAAAAAAATACAAAATATTCACACTATTTTGAGTTTGAGCTACGCTAGAACAAAAATTCAGTCCTCGGAACTTATTGCCGATTTTGCGGTTTTTTTGTTTGTTTTTTTTTTCTGTGCTCGACCGCACACCTGGCTGAACTTTCAGGAGCACCATGCAGGAAAGCTCTTAGAGCATCGGGACGGGGGACGTGAGCCGCTGCGTGACAACACAGATACATACATGCGCCGTTACGATCACGACAGTGGTTCCAGTTTACCGTTACACGCGCGCGTTTTTTTTCGTTTTCATCGTCTATACGACATCGGATTCGGAAAGAGCACGTTCACGTAAGACGGTCGAGCCTCCGAGTGTGATTGATGAGAACAGGAACCGTTTGATTGATTGAGCGCGACCGTTACTCAAACCGTCAAAGAGCAGGGAAGAGGGTTGTTTAAGGAATGAGTTAGAAAGTGCAAGTAGGGAAAAGAAAAAAAGAAAAACAAATTAAGAAGGCGATGAAAAAGTTATTTAAAAAAGTAAGTAGCAGTGTTAATAAAGACAGAACTGAGCGACTGATTGGGAGAGAAACAGCAGGGAAATGTAGTGGAGTGAGAACGCAGTGCTGGTCAGTAGAAGACCACGCTGGATTTTCCACCAGGAGGGTTGAGAACTCTGTTGTGTGAGCGTGGCCGTGCTCCGAGGTGCGGCTCGTGGTCCTTCTCGCTCAGCTGTTTGGCGGACGAATCGGAATCCTGGGTGGCTGTGGGTTCGGGGGTAGGAGGAGCTTCTTTTTTCGGGGTAGCCTGCGGAGACACTAGCACTTTCTTCTTCACTTCCTCCTTTGGCTGAGGGGCTGCGAAAGAAGTAAAACAGATTGACCGTTGTGAAATAAGGAAATATCCAACGCTCTATATGACGCCAGTATCTACCACTTCTGTAGCTCATGCGTGGGCATTTCTTTTAATGGAGAACAGAAAACCTGTTCAGAGTGCGTTTACAAGAAACGTGCAGGCCAAGACATGCTTTTGGGCAGATTTCCCTAGATAAGACTCAAGACTAAATAAAACTACAGCCGAGGCAAGAAGAGCGAGTCTTGAATAAGATGCTACATCATGCACCAGCAATAATCATATTCATTAAGTCAGACCTTCCAGCAACTCCTCACTATACACTTATTTAGTCACACCATTCTGTCTGAGGTGCGTTTTATTTATCTAGGAGAATTATCTATAGCTGAGCCCCTCTGCACCTAATTGCAAGAATAGCAATGAGAATCAACTTAGGAAACTCATGCTCGCAGGCACTGCAGACCCCGAAACTCAGTTTACCATCCAGCAACATGTGAGGGAGAGCAAAATACACTGATCAGGTATAATGTTATGACCACCTGCCTAATGTTGTGTTGGTTCCACTTTTGCTGCCAAAAACCCAGTCGTGACCCATCGAGCATTACATTCTTCAGCAATCTGAGCTACAGGAGCTCCTCTGTTGGATTGGACCACACGGACCAGTTCCTTCCTTGGACCACTTTTGATAGATACTGACCACTGCAGACCAGGAACATCCCACAAGACCTGTAGTTTTGGAGACGCTCTGACCCAGTCGTCTAGACATCACAATTTGGCTTGTTTCATTAATTATGCTCGCCCATTTTTCCTGCTTCAATCACGTCAAGTTTGAGTAACAAAATGTTCACTTGATGCCGGATGTATCTCACCCACTATTTCTGCATCATGGCACCTATATAAAAAACACCAGTTGTACATTTATGGCATTAGGAAGACACCCTGTAACCTCAAAAACAATATTTTCTCAACATTTCTACTTAAGTCTTGCTTCCATAAAAAAGACGACATGATCTTGCATTGATCATGGGTATTAATTTTGGGATTAGACCTGCTGAAACAACAAAATGCATAAATACATTTTAGGTAAAAATGTGTAACGTGCACACCTTGACACCGCCCCCAAACAACCCCAACCACCATCACCACCCATCCACCACCTCATTGGTCAGGAGTTTAAAAACACAATGCAGATGACAGCACTTTTGTGACAGTCTAGCAGATGCTTTACATACCAAAATCCTCCAGTTCAAACAAAACCCTTACTTCAAACTTAATCGTTTCGGCATTTAAACAAAACGGCTGTTGTTGGTTTTTCAGTACACTAAGCTCCAATTTGTCCTCTTAACGATGAAACCAGACGTTTGCAGGCATGTTCTATACAGAATTCACAAAATCACTTTTTCACAGAGATTCAGAAGCAACAGCAATATTACACACTGGCGTGTCAGTGAGAGAAAAACTCTTGCATCACAAAAATGCTATAGCTGCTGGAGATTAGACTGGGAGAATTAAATAAATATAACAAGACGAGTAGATTTTTTTTGGGGGGGGGGCAAAAACTAAGTTTATATTGTGTATGATTCCTTACCTGCTGCTCTGACTTGAACAGCTGATCCCACACTTATGTTGTCCTGAAAAACAAAAGCACAAACGAACCAATCAGGAAGGAGAAGCTACTTCATATACTTTCACTACAGGTTTTTGAATGACTACAAAAATCCAGATTCAGTCGGCTGTTGCCCAACAACAAGGGTTGGTTTGAGCTCTAGGAACAGAAGAATCATCTTTATCAAGCCCTCACCTACTCACCCCTTATTTACATAGCTCCTACAAGCATGCTTCTACCAGCAAGTACACCAATTTTTTACATCAAACACTTAATACAGCAGGGGTTATTCAAATAAACCTGAGAGAGAGGTGGGTGTATGTTTAATAAAGTGGAGAAACAGCCACATTGTATTCCCACTTTACATCCAGCATCCAGACCACCAGTATATCGCAGGCATGGAGAAGAGATACGAAAGGAAAATGGAATCACGTCCATGCTTGCCAGTTACTGCTGGAATCGCTTCAGGAATTATCCAAATGCAGTTCACAAGAGACGAGCCATAAAGTGGCGTTTAGACACCGAATAAACCTGAAACCTTGTTTAAACTGATGCTTTTATTCTGTAATTATCTGATATTCACATTATATTTCGTAGGCTTGTGTGTATAATTTGAAGATTGTATCTATAGTCTGGGAAGCTAAACAACAATGGGACCAACCCGCCCACAATTCAATCAGTTTGGCATGAAGAAGGAAAAAATAAAAATAAATAAATAAATAAACGAAAATGTTATTGGTATCAATAGAAATATACATTTATAATGATTGGTGTGTTATTTTTAGTGCCGACGGCGATCGTACTTCGGGAGACGATTGTTTGGATACCTCGCATGATGTTATTGCCTTCGTTTTCTGAGGAGCGGGGCTAGTGATTAAAGAAATGTCCTTGCATCTTGATGTGATGAATAATGCCAGCATGTTCACCAACCTTTGGTTTGTTGGGATGACTTTTAACTGTTGGCAGGTTCGACACAGGCCCGCCGAAGATGTTGCTAGTGACGCCACCCGGAGGCAGGGGCTTGTGTTGTGGAAAAGCTGCTTCCGGCTCAGTGAAAATCCCACTGCTCTTTCCACCTTCGAAAGATGGAGAGAAAGCTCAAACTAGGACGGATTCATTTCTGAACATACAACATACATACATACTAACCGGCTGTACTCATACGCTCTCTGCTATTTACTATAAATAATTTACAGTTTCTACAAAACCTGAACTGCTTTGTTTATACTGGAATACAGGGAAAAAAAAAAAAAAAAAAGAGTGCAACCAGTCCTTGCTTTCAAAGTTGCATTTACATGTAAAAAATTTGAATTTTAAAATAAATATAAATACAATTTAAAAAAAAAAAGTAAAAACCTTCAAAAAGAAAATCTGAGCAAGTAATATTTAATTATGGGTGTTTCATGAATCAAAAACACAAATCAAAATAGTTATGAATAGAACTAAAAGAAGACGATGCTTTCATGACCATATCAGTCTCCAGACCAGTGTTACACCTAACTATGCCACTTTGTGTAGTTAAAAACAACCAGACAAGAATAATAATAACTATAATAATACATAAGAACAACAACAAGCTTCCTTAAAGATAAAACAGCAATAGAGGTAATACATAATAAAGGTCGAAGATTAATCGTTTTTCGATTAATCGCATACGGATAGTTTTTCCGGCCCGCTGTCATTACGTGAACAGCCTCTAGTAGCAAATCAGTTCAGTACTATTTTACATGGAGTATTATTTTTTTTTCTATTTTCTAATCCAGTATCCATTTTGAAAACTATTGGTTGATTAATTGATTATCAGCGAGTACACTCCCACCTAGCTATTGGCGTCGGTAAAATCCACTATCGTCCGGGCGCTTCTACATGCATTTTTTCAACATTTTAATACAAGGTGTAGACCTTATATAAACTTGTGAAAACACACTAAATGCCTGGAATTTTACTTATCTTAAATTTGTCCTGAAAAAAAAACCCAAAAAAAATTTGTTGAAGAATGGTACATACAAAGCCACCTATCAGTCATGTCATCTCTCTCTATACTCGTACAAAGCTCTTTATTAAAAAGCAATTAAAAAGGACCTGTTTCGATTCTTAATAGCTTGAATGCTGTGTGGATACAAGTGTGCTTCTCTCCATCAAATATTCACACACAAGCTCTTTGAGGGTCCGAATTCCATTCCTCATCCCTAAGGGCGCATACATACCAACATCAGCATAGACTCTTCTAGAACATGCCAAAAGCTGGCAGCCAATCAGAGAACAGAATCCTTAATGCCTCCAAGAGGTACACTTGAAGCAAAAATAAAAAAAATACTAAAGCATGCACCCTGTACATATTTGCTATCAGGTCACATGGATGAGCTAAAGAAATCTAGAAACTCTAGATCAATAGTGTTAATCCTGAAGAAATGCCTCATAGTTTCCTCACACAACCTTTGACCTAAATCAGCAAGATGATTTCACCAATCGCTGGCTCTGATGGGATTGCGAATGACCGGTTTGGCTGTGACCTTTAGGGATTAATGCAGCGTTCATGAGGGAGGACAGACCAGTGATTGTGAAAGGAAAAGGTTACACACCCGGCCGAATAACAGTGTGGTGAGGATTTTACACTGGCAACTCAAATAGAGCTTTCTGTACACCATGTGTTGATACCTGGAGGATTGGATCGCTTGGGGCCTCCTTGAGGTGCCTCTGGAGGGGCGAAAACCGTGGAGGCCATCTTGTTTGGCCGTCTCGAAGCACTGCTGTCATCCTCGTAGCCACCGAATATATTGCTGCTGCCTCCACCCGGAGGTCGCAAAACCCTGTGAACAAACCAAAGGATGCGTGTGATCAGTCACAATGCTGTCGTACACATCCATGCTGGAGATAAGAGAGACCACAATGCTCCTCTCATTCGCCCATACTATCCGCTGTAGTGTCTTGCGATCCAAAATGGTGCAATTCCCAAACCATAAGTGCTAATGCTGGTTTAATTCGACTTTGATTAACCGCATTACAGATTTACAAAATCACCAATCAGAATGGAGAATTCTACATATTTACGATAGAACTGATCAAACCCCCCCCCCTTGCGTTCAAGGCGCGTCACTGCATCTCAGATGAAGGCGGTAAAGAAGAGCAGTAATGTGGGGCAAAAAAAAAATAAATCGCTTTCACATGACAGAGGTCACAATCAGTTTAAGTGAGAATATATAAAGCGGATTTGGTATTAAGCAAAACATGAAACTCAATTTCACGTTCTTTTTTATCGATTAGTGCCCAGTTGTCTTGAACACTAATCCGCACGTGTGGCGCACACAGAAAAAAATCGATATACAGCATTATTGTAAAAACAAGTCACCTAATCAGATCAATGAAACGCCTCCGTTTAGACATTGGTTCATATTAGATGTATTTAAGTCGTTTATTATTTATTGGTTCGTCTTGTTGAATAATTAGAAATGAGTTCGTTACTAATTATACTCGTAAAGAAACCGGATCGCATCACTTTAAGCACTAAATCGATATTTAAACACGGCCAATTTTTTTTTAATGACTGGTTTTACATTTCAATTACGTTCTTACACGCTTTTATTACTTGCTGAACAGAAAGCTAATATTAAGTTAGCTAGCTTTATTAAGCCAAGTTCCTATCTGGGATGTGTCGACACTATAAGCTATGCTAGTACAGCTAGCGCGCTCAGAATGAACCCATATGAGCTGATTATACCTGGAACTGGGTTTTCCACTGTCCTCGAGGCCCTGGAAAGTGTTGGTCGAAGTCATTGTGGCGTAGCTCCTTCTCCAAGCCTGGCTGAAAATCTCAATGACCCGCTATGCGGAAAGCAGCGGCTCCGAAACGCAGCGCTCACAAGTTCCGCTACACAAACAAAAAAGAGTTGGGAGGCAGCTGGCCACGCCCAAGAGGGCGGGACATATGGGAGGGAGTCAAAAGAACTCTGTTTTTTTTAAATGGTTCAACTGCTAATCAATCACAAAATCACCGCATTCTATTGGATAAAATGTCACGTCCGTTTGAACCGACTTTGAAAGTTGATTGGCTAAATGGCTTTTCCGTTTCAACTAACCAGCCCTTAACTGCGAATGTAAAATAACGTTTTAAATAAATAAATAAATAAATAAATAAATAATAATAATAATAATAATAATAATAATAATGATAATAATAATAATAATAATAATATTAATAATAATAATAATAAACTCAAACTTGTATTAACATTAAAAAATATTTTATAAAATCCAATGGTATTTATTTCCATAAATACAATTCGACGCAAAGCGTTTTAGTATTAGCCTTTTAAAACGATTCTTTCTTGAGTAACTGTCTGCATAAAATATCTGCATAAAAAGCTTCGTCTTACATATTGTAGCTATGTTGTATCTAAGGATTAAAAAAAAATATATCAGGATTATTCAATTACACTCATTATCGTAGATTTTCAAGAAAAATAAACAACAATTAAACGATTAAAGGGTTTGAAAAAATGCAAAAGTTTGCCGAATATATTTAGATTTTTTTTTGTCATGGTTAAAATATTTGGAGTAAATATTCAAAATATTGAAAATAACGCCCAATTGGACCAATCGTTTAAATGGTGCGACGTCACGTTTCTTGAGCACGTGACCACCCCGTGACCAATCATCCGGTTTGTTTTTGAGCGGGGGTAGTGGGCGTGGCTTGCGGCACGAGGCAAAAAAGAAACCCGGAAGTCTTGCTGATGCTGTCAGTGGGGAAGCTAAGCTAGGCATCTGTCCACTTCACGTTCATTTGGATTCTGTCTTTTCAGTGCGATTAACCTGAGAAACTCCCACACAAGGTAAATATATTACTGTCTAAAGTAGTGCTGATGTTGATGTCCAGCGTCTGAACATCACGTGTGTACATCTTTAAAGTCTCTCATGATGCCTCGATTATGGTTAGCTAGCCCGTCCTGTTTGCTAGCTTCCTCTCTCCTGTGTTAGGAGGTGAAGCTCGGTGTTATTTACTTGACACAAATGTATACATATGTGTATCATCTCACTGACATTAAAAGTGTCTGATTGTCATTAAAGGAAATGAAAGACGCTGAGATCCAAGCTGTTAGGAAGATCGAGAAGTTCATATAGTGAGACACCAGGACTCTGTGTTAATACAGATGGAGATCATTAGGACTGAGAGATGAGCTGAGTTTGGACCAAACTAATTCCCTTCCCTTCTATAGGTTGCACAAATAGCTATTTATTATATAGTCTGATTATTGCGTTACATTTTCCTCCAGATGTGTCACATTTTCCCTCCAGACTCATTTGAAAACATCTGGGTCAATACTATGGTAGATCATGAAGCTCTGCATGATGTTATCAAACTAAAGTATATGTTTTGAAAAGCGCGTTTTATGGAGTGAATTGTAGGAAATGCAATGTATAAATGGTCAAAATTAATACTATTTACTTTTTTGTTGATGATGTGTGTTGTATATGAAATGGTCAGGGATTTGAGTTGCATGGACAGATGAAGGCACCACCCTAATTGGCACAATATAACAGAGTTCGTGCTGTGAAATGATTTGAGTTTTCACTTTTATTAAACAGACATGATTTCAAACTGGGCAATATCTCGATTTCTAAAGATGTAATAATCATCTACTTTTCTCCGATCTGATTTGTAGGGTGTTTATATAATAAAGCTACACCCTCTTTAGTTTATCCTCAACTCTTCTGTGTGTTTTTGTTGGTATCATCTCAATCCCCCAGACGTGTTAAACACCTTCAATGTATGATTAATATAGTTTTTTTTAGAGGGTGTGTTCTCAATCTGGTTTATAATAAAGAAAGAATCGAGACTTAAAATGATGATGACGTAGTGAACAACAGAGTCCAGACTTGTGGATTGAGGAGGTGCTCAGGAGGATTCATTCGAGTCGTCTTTGTGGGGCGAGTAGTATCAAAAATGTGGAGGTCCGACCAAACAGAGTTCCGTTTAGCAGTTTTCAGAGGTAAACCAGTATCTGTGGTGTAGATTAACGTCTGTCGTGGGTATATTTCGGACTTTTTTTTGAGTTGAAGTTGCTGGTATTGTACGAGACGAGCGGTAGAGTTGAGCGGAGTTGAGTTGAGGTTTGAGTCGAGGAGGCAGCAGCAGTAGCAGCCGCGGAGGAGACGACGAGTCTACACGCACGATCTTATTTCTCGCTCGGAAAATATGTTAAAATCGCTCCAACATTGGTCTCCAACATCTCCGGACTCATGGTGAAGAGAAAGAAGATCTCGTTCATGGCTGAGGAGCTGGAAAATGGGTAACGGTTCTCGCAAAACACTCACTTTAATTAGAGGTCGAATGCGCGAAAGATTTTTTTTTCTCCTTGTCGTTTGTGCAGGGCGCTAAAGTGTACCGTGTTAATGTCGCGCTAAACAAAGCACAACTGAACTTTACCCGAACCAAGCTGTACAACGAACCGAATCGAGACCAAATAGTGTTGTTTGGCCCGAATTTAAAGTGTGTAAAATACCAAATTTTCGACGCGAATGGTCTGGACGGTGAGAGGGGGATTTGAAACAAACAGCGGCGGCCATGTTGAGTTGAGCCGAACGTCGCCTCTTTTCCAACTTCATTACTCTTTTTTGGGCAAACGCAAAAAAAAAAACACCACAAATCCTTTAGTTATTTTTATTTCTTTGTGCATTTTATTAGGATGACAGTGGGCCAGCAGGCCAGTTCGGGACTCGAGGACTCGAACAAATCCATCCGAAACCCTGAAGGAAGCTGCGAGGGAGAGGAGAGCGCCGCGCGGACACCGAGCACTGAGCAGCCGAGCACAAAGAGGGACACCGACCGAACGCCGAGTCCCTGCGCCTCCGCCTCGCCGCCGAACCCGCCCGGAGCGCCGCCGAACCCCGCGGGCCTGTCCTCTCCGCCCGCCGTTCACGACCAGCACCACTTCCTCCGCTCCAGCGTGCGTCCTCCGAGCAAACGGATCCGCAAAGACGGGCCCGCGGTGAACGGACACAGCAGCACGAAGAGCAAAGGTAAATATAAGAAGCTCGGTTTGTGTGTGTCCCAAAAAAACAAAAAGTCTAAAACAAAGAAAATCAACAATATAATTAAGGTTCCTTCAGACCCACGTGAATAAACAGACATTAACTGGGATACGAGTTTATTGTGACAACTGCATCCTCTTTGCATCCCGAGAGAGTCCAGGAAACTGGGATTTAAAGGATTCTGAGGGGGAATAAATAATAAAATCCGAGCCACATTAGATCACAACTTTGCATCTAAATGTTATCTTGAATTTTTTTTAATATGATCTGTGGGACACTTAAAAAACAAACAAACAAACAAAAAAACAGTACTGGAAGTACCTTTTCTGGTCACTGGGATGTTCTTACTGCTGCATCTTTCCTTTTAGAAAATATCCCTGCACCATGAATGCACCATAAAATTGGACCCGGATTTGGAATTTTCTAGTAATCTAGTAATTCTTCTAGAGTAGGTCAGAAGGTGGGTCATTTTTTATGGAATCGGGTGGAGGAACGGTTGTAACACTTTTCTTGGAAGGAAATTGGAAGCGAGTCTGGTGCAGGGTAACGTTTTAACATTAACATCGGAATCACGGTTGAGATTTGGCATTGGAAAAAGTATGCATTTGTGGTCAAATCGCATGGATTTTTTTTTTTAAGCTCCATGGATAAATCCATGGACCGATTTCGTCGGTCGACTGTAGTAGTTTCATTGGCAAACCAGTGATCTTTAATGATCGAGTGATCGGTTGTGTGCGTGGTGTATCGTGTAGTCTGGTGTGTTTTTGGGGGCGTGTGTGTGTGGGGGTGTTGGTGTTGCTGGCGTCTGTCTCTGGGCATGTTGTATTTGGATTGGTGTCGTGAGCAGCAGATCTGGAACACCTCCGAATGACTCCCCACTCGCACTTCCTGACGACCGTGGACAACATACACTCGTACCTTGCGTGATAAAACAGCGTTATTTCTCATGCACGTGAAATTTAGGATGCGCAGCTCTGAAGATATGAATAATTAATAATATGGGACTGATACAGCTGAGTAGCACGAGGTGTGTACTGATGTCTACGCTGACCTGGAGCCGAACGTCTTTAGTTTAAAAAAAAAAACTGCTGAGTGGAGTTTTTTATTATTTAGTGTCATCTAATGAGGTCATGTTTGTGAACCTGTATCATGTATTTGGGTGCGTACTTAACTGTTCTGCCTAAGGCATGTAATGTAAACAGCTTTTTCCAGTTTTAATATTCCTGTGGTCTTCAGTGGAAAAAGCAAAATATGAACATGTTCTCCGTATATATGGAGGAACTGTTTCATTATTTTTAGGCTGTCTCGAGATATTTTGGGATCCACACTATTCCAAGGCCTCTATTTCTTGTATGATGGGACCAACTGGACTTCAACTCGCTATCTATCCATTTACTCACTCACTCTTTCTTTCCTTCTCCTGCCCCAAGGGAGTGATGCCGTTCCTGCTGTGTCTGCATCAGGCCCTGCAGGCTCTGGCGGAAGCGCTACAGCTGGAGGGAGCTCTCGCTCTGCCCCCCGGAGCCAGGGTCCGGTGGAGAAAGATGAAGGAGGGAATCAGAAGCGTGCACGCAGACAGTGGGAGTCGTGGAGCACCGAGGACAAGAACTCATTCTTTGAAGGACTTTATGAGGTAATCTGTTATTGTCCTGAAGGTTGCTAAAGTTCTGAAATGATATGAATTTTTTGGGGTTTTTTTTGGAGCTGCATTATGTTAATACAGCGTTTTAGTGGCGCATTCTATTTTTATTTGATTTTTTTTAAATATTGGATTACAAAATTGAAGTGGTAATTTTTGGAGAAACATCGCAGTATTACGAAGTACGTTTTTGCTGTTTTGCATTAAATAGTTGAAATTTATTCAGTAAGAAAAATCAGACAGACATTGAGGAAATGTGTGACGAATATCGACGTCGGCGCTTATCTTAGTGCTACGGCTTTATTGTCGGAATCTTAAATAAAAAAAATTCACTAAAACGTTAGTCATATAAAACACCCTCACTACTACTGTGACTCCAATTCATGTAGGTACCTTGTGATGCATCCCAGTGTTTATTAATTAAATCTCTGTTTTTGTTCCTTAATAGTTCCTTAATATGTTTAATGCTGTGGAATATCAACGTCAATCTAGTTCTCTTTGTATGCATTATAGGGGCTATAAACACTTCCTTACCAGTCTGTATCTCCTCTAGAGATTAAAAAGGAGGGGCCAAACTAGCTTTCATTATCAGAAATCATAAACTCTTTTTTTTTGGACGATTTCTTGTGACTGAAATCTTACGTTCTGTTACAACAAACTGATACAGGAGACTTTTTTTTTTTTTTTTTTAAACTAAAAACACTAATATGCTAGTTTTACGATTAGACACTTTTCGCTCTAGTAAATTTTTCAAGTCAAGTTTATTTCTATAGTGTTTTCCACAACAGACTTTGTCTCGAAGCAGCTTTAGAGAGTTTAAGAGTTAAGGTAAACGATGTGTATTTACTCCTGATGAGCAGCCTGGGTGACTGTAACAAGGAAAAACTCCCTTAGATGTTATGAGGAAGAAACCTTGAGAGGAACCAGACTCAAAAGGGGAATCCATCCTCATTTGGGTGACATCAAGAGTGTGATCATAAATCATTAAACAATACAGAACACTGTATGAGCACTAAGAACTAATATGAGCACTGGAATGTGTGATTATGAGTAATGTCCTTTCTACAGTATTATACAGTCATTAGAGATAATGGAACCCACCATAATCTTTAAAACCACAAGTAAAATTAAGTAAATTGTCGCCCATGTTATAGCGAACACTTATAGAAGAGCCTTACTAGGTCGTACTAGGTTATTTCAAAGTGCACTTTTCAGAAATAATGCCGCCATCATCAGTATTTTTATAAAGCTGATTGAATCCTTTGATGGTCAAAAGGTGCAACAACAAACCATAAAACTAACAAATCCTATAGCAAAATAACAAGTCAGAAAACAAAATGACAGTTCAGACAATACTGAACGGGTATAGTTTACAAATTCCTTTATGAATAGTTACTCAAGATCAGGGCTGTAAATCTCGATTATGTTAGAAATCAAGAATTCTACCAACTATTCCATCGATTAATAGAGTAGAAGTACCGTTTCTTTACTAATGAGTTAGACTAAATAGACTAAATAATAATACAATACTAAAAAAAAGGAATACTAAATATATTAAAGCTGCAAGCAGCAATGTGCGGGCCCTCGCACCCGGGCTCACCGCCACCCGTTGGCCTGAGGAAAACAGTGAACAGTGGGCGCGCTGCATGTAAGCGAGTAAAGACAGGTGAATTGTGGCACGTTTATTTCAAAGTGCCACACTTCTTGTTGCCAGCAGGTGGCGCTATGACTATAACTAAATATGGAAATGTAGATCTGTTCTGATCGGGTGTCTTATCAATCATGAGAAGTTTGGGGCAGATTGGACATTGTATGTCCGAGTGATTGCCATTTCCTTTTTCATGGCGAATCGTCGAAATTTGTCTGACAACCATGGACACGCCCTTCGATGAAAACTCTAGATCTTTGCAATTTAACATCGCAAAGGCCTTTAGATTATGCGTGCGAAATTTGGTGTTGATCTGAACAAATCTCTAGGAGGAGTTTGTTAAAATACGACATGTGCGAATGGCAAAATCGGCCAAAAATTTGCTCATACAATTAAAAATACCCGACTTCCTGGTGGGTGTCGGATTTTGTACAAAGAGACTTTTTTGTAGGTCTTCGTGTGATACATGTGTTTATCGATTTTCAGACATGTACGTGAAACATAGCTTTATTTCCATTATTTCCTTCTGCAGCATCCTCTGTGTTCAGCTGTCCAGAGTCCTCCAGAGTTTGATAGGTGTTGCGTCAGTAATAATGGTCAGCGGGGGAAACGCAAGGCTCCGTGTGTAGTTAAATGGACTAATCAAAGATTTTTTTTGTGTTCGAATTAATCGAGTTACTCGAGGACTGTCATTTAAAAGTCAATTAGCTTGTATGTAAAATTTAATTTAAACAAAGTTGCATTGACTTGTAAGACTTGTAAGAAAGTGCACAAAGAACTTCACACATGTTCACGAAACAAAATTAGACACAATTTGCTACGTTATTCATATTTTGAGTGAAATAAGTCTTATCCAATCAGCTGGTCCCATTCGCAAACTATACCTTTAAAATTATAATTATTTGCTATTTTGGTTTTATTGTGTTGTATTATTGTGTCCATGTTTTGTTGCTTTGGAGATGAATAACAATACTGAAAACAATGTTTTATTCACCTTCCCTTTGTGTGTTAAATCACTCATTCTTGCAAACTATGACCTCATAGCTGCTTTATTGCTTTAAAGTATTAATAAAATTAATAAAACGTATTAATAAAACGCCCTGAATTATGATGTGATCTGCAATTACAAGTGACAAATGAAAGTTTGCTCCACTTTTCTTTCTTTTTTTCTTTCTTTCTTTCTTTCTTTCTTTCTTTCTTTCTTTCTTTCTTTTTTTTTACCCCGTTTTCTCATATTTCTTGCGCTCTTGATTTCTGTCGCAGCATGGAAAGGACTTTGAAGCCATACAGAACAACATTGCTCTGAAGTATAAGAAAAAAGCCAAACCTGCTAGTATGGTGAAGAACAAGGAGCAGGTTCGTCACTTCTACTATAGAACCTGGCACAAGATCTCCAAGCACATCGATTTCAACAACGGTATGACTACAGTCTCAAACATACACATTTAGCTCCATATGGCTTTTATAAAGTGTAGTGGAACTGTGTGTGGGGGGGGAGGAATCTTCCCCTGCATGTTAAAAGAAATTAAAAGGTAATTATTTTAGATGATCTGTTGTAGCAGAAAAAAATTGAAGGATACAGTGCAGTTTCGATTAGAGATATTTCAGCAACTTTGTTGTGTATAAACGAGACCTTGCTCATGCTGCTTTTCCCCCCGGGTTCCCCTTCCTCAGCGTATTCCCGCGTGCTGAAGAAATCCTCACAGGAGCTCTATGGACTCATATGTTACGCCGAGCTCAGGAAGAAGGTCGGAGGCTGTGAGTACAACCTTCAACTTTTTGTTTTTAATCAGGGTGTACAGAACCATTACCAATAGCCTGTTGTAGTTCCCCAGAGGAGCGTTTCATTTGCAAGCCCATATGACACCCTTTTTTAAAATCAGCAACATGCACTTGTGATGCAAATCCATTTCCAGTGCAAAGCTGTGCTGTAAGAATCCTGCTATAAGACAAGTAAAGCCATGAACAATTATGTACATAACGTATGTATGGAGCCTGGCTGAAAAACGCTTTTATCCTTTTTGACCGACTCATGCATTAATGATATTTGACAAACTAGGTAATTTAAAGTTATGAAAAACTACTTTGACATGTTCCACTTTTTAACAATTCTCCCTTAGCATGAACAACAGCTTAACACACTCTTGGCATCCATGCAGTTAGTTTCTCCAAGCATTCAGCTGACATACTTTGCGGTGCCTCTTGTTAAACTCGCAAGTCTGTATTTCTTTCTCACCTTGCGATCAGTTCAGTTCATCCCAGAGCAGTTCAAAAGGATTCGGGTGCAGTGATTGGGCAGGGCATTCCACGATAGATAACACTGTAGCAGACTCCTTGCTTTTTTTTTTAAATAACGCTTGCGGAACATGGATATAATCTTCGGGTCATTGCGTTGTATAGTGAGATTGGTTCCAATTAGCTTCAGTGCAGACGAAACAA
Source organism: Silurus aristotelis (assembly GCF_946808225.1). Taxonomy (NCBI): domain Eukaryota; kingdom Metazoa; phylum Chordata; class Actinopteri; order Siluriformes; family Siluridae; genus Silurus; species Silurus aristotelis. The sequence goes on from NC_139590.1 coordinate 7,627,658, forward strand.
CACCCTCGCCCTAATCTTTACTTTAATGTTTTACTGCGGCCAACTGCAAACAATTCTGATTGATTGCATGGAGTAACGGAATGGCCGCCATTTTGGTTCATTATTCCTTTCAGCATTTAACCTACATGTATATGTATATACGAGTTAGCATGATCTCAACCGAAACTTCGGAGGTGGAACGTGGCAAAACTGTTCGCATTTCGTTTCATTTATTTGCATTGTTTTTGATTAAATGTAAAACCCGTTCAAATTTGTTGCTTATAAACAATTTGATGTCTCTCCAAAATGATAAAAGATGAGGTGTTTTCAGACCTCGGCACTATATATAAAACCAAATATTGTTATATTGCGGCAGTAATTAAACGGTCGTTTGTTTACGTGTTAAGTTCATAAAATCTGTTAAACAGTAAATGAAATGACTCGGAGCAACGAGCGGTTCATTTGGTTATGGGTGCCTGTGTTTAGCTGAGGAAGTCTGCCATGCAAATATGTCCAAATTTGAGTTTCTGTTCATTTCTTGTTGAAATATTTTGGAGAAACGAGTAGACAATATGATCTTCGACTTCGTCCTGTGAACAGTCCCAATTTTCAGTTGCAATTTATCAATACTTTGTCAACGGGGACACTTGTAGCAGATTCTTCCCTTTTCTTGTTTATTTATTTTTTTCAGTGATGGATGACAAGAATGTGGCCAAACTGAACGAACTCATCATGCAAGGGTAAGTGGGTTTTTATTTTTTCTTCTGAATAATACAAATTATTGCTTAGTTTTAGTTGTGTTGGAGATGACAATGTTGAATTCAGGTGTGTGTGTGTGTGTGTGTGTGTGGTTTTAGGGCCACCACGGTTCGCTCTAAAGGCAGGAACCTGAGGATCAAAGCCCCCATGTGTCGTGCACTGAAGAAACTATGCGACCCAGATGGTGTGTATATTGTAATCGAGAAATGAGAGCAGTGTGTGCAAGTGTGTATTCAGCTGGGAAATTAGAGAGAAACAGTTCTGAATTAGAGGTCTAGAAAATCGTGTGTAGAACTTGGTAGCTAGGCAGCGGATTATTGGAGAACCTATATAATTAGGGGTCTTCCATGGTTGGAGTTTATGTGATTGGACGGTTGGAAGAAATGCTGATTGAGAATTGTTTTGTACTTTATTCCTCTTCTCTCATTCTGCTTTATCTTCTAGGTGTGAGTGACGAGGAGGACCAGAAGCCAGTTCGGTTGCCATTGAAGGTTGCTGTGGAGCTGCAGCCACGTACTAACTACTCATGGGCTCGTGTTCAGAGTCTAGCCCATAATCCTCGTCTAAGGTAAGTGTTGCCTGCCACACACACACGGATCACTCCTACTCCAGGAATCGTTTCAACCCTGAACGGTACACGGATTCATACCGAAACGTTTCAGTTTGCATATAGAGGGAATGAATGAAGGATGGAAGGAGTGAATTCATTTATGAATAAAATGAATAAATACAATTTAATTTATAAAAAAAAAAACAATCTTGTTTATTTCTAAATAATTTTTAAAATATTCTAAAATATTTCTAAAAGCTGAAATAAGTAAAAAAAAATCTGTAGTAAATTCAATATGAAATGTAAAGATACACATATACACGTGAGCACTTAAAACCAGAGGTTCGTACCAAATTATGCATTTTGTGTATCATTCCATCTTTACATTATAGTCAATTATAAATATTCCATCCCTCACTTTTGAGTTAATGAGACGAAAAATTACATGCGAATCAAGCTACTTTATTTATTTATTGTTTTTACCCACATAATATCTGTGAAATTTTCTGGACTGTGAAGGACTCATTTGTCATGCATCTGACGTATGTTAGACACATTGCTTCCACAAATTGAACAGAATCACTGCTTAGTTAACAGTTTCTGTACATGATGTCTTGCTCTCTTTCTGTTGAATGGGTAACGATGTATTAAACGTTTTGTTTTAGGATGGTCGTGGAGTTGCACAGGAAAGTGTCTAACCTTATCGAGTTCCTGAAGCAAAAATGGGCCGTCCAGGACCAGCGAATTGCATCCTTTTTACACAAACTGCAGAAGTGGTGTATTTAAAAAAAAATATTTTAAGATGTGTTTTTGAAAGAGTTTGCGTATATGTATGTCTATGTTTATCTAAGTATTTGTATAAATGTTTGAAAACATTGCCTAGATTTATCAGCCAGTCTAGACATGTATTATCTAATTTGAATTATTTTACCTATATATATATATATATATATATATATATATATATATATATATATATATATATATATATATATATATATATATATATATATATATATATAATATATAAATTATATTTTTATTCAAAGACCTCCAAGTCTCAAGACTGCAAAGGCAGCTCATTATGGGCTTTTTATCTAATTCTTTCCAATTTTCCAACATATATTTTTATTTAAGCCTTTTGCTTTTGTTATACTTAAATCTGTAGTGTTTACTTGGAAGAGTGAGAGTGTGAGTGGATCAGCTGTATGTTCCTATGTAAAGTTTTCACAAAACTTGTGGGATCGTTCTGAGGTAAATTGTTGACCACAATGTTAATAAGGCAGTTGTGAGTCATTGTAAGACCAGTGAGCAACATGTCATGGAAAATGTCCTCACAGGTAATTTCATAAAACGGATAGAGCCGGTTTTCTCTGTTTGCCTGGTTTATCTGACAGATTGCGCAACACCTCTAATCACGTTTTCGATCCTTAACTGTAATGTCTTTTAGCTTAAAAGTCTAGCAGAACGAGAGACTCTAGAAGGTGTGGTCCTGCCCGGTGAGTCAGAAGAACTGTTTCTGTATCCAGCAGAAAGCAGCACAGTTTCCGTGTTACCTGAAGTAGCACGGGTCGTTCACTCCAAAGCCTCCTGCACTGTGCACTGGCAGGAGACAGGGCGTGGTCGACCGGGTGTTAGAGACCTGCCAACAGCCCAGATTCTTGGGATTCAGCCCGTCCGAGGGATGGGAAAACCAGGCAAAAGTGCCTCTGGAGGTGGAGACGTGAAAAGAGCCGATGGACAAGTACCTGAGAGTTCAGAAAGCAGTAACTGCGCTCTCGGGGCAGACAGCACTTTAAACACGGCCCCTAACACTACCACTCCTTCCGTCACTCCAACGTCTACAAGTCTGACTCCATTCCCTGGACAGGAAGGCAGTGGGACTGGTACAGCTGATTCTTTGGGAGCATCGCAGTCCCACACGTGTTCTAGTGGAGCGAGTAAAGACTCTGTCGGTCCAGTAGAACCCCCACCACCTGACAATAGCACAGAGACTCCTCTAGGAGGTGGGGCCTCTGCAGATGGAGCCCCTCTTCCTCCTCCTCCTCCTGAGCCTTCTGTCCGTGTTGAAGATGCAGCTACAACTGGTCGCTCGCCGCAGCAGATCCGTGAGGAGGGCTGGAGCTCCCAGGGCTCAGAAAATGTCACTCTAGCTGAACTCTACCTCATGATGGGCAAGCCTGGAAAGCTGCAGCTGGAGTATGATTGGCAGCCCAAGACTCGCTCTTCAGCCCTTCCCACCACTCGCAACATGTTTCGGTGCCTCCTAAGACTCGTCTCCTCAGAGGTCAACCCCAAACCAGTGAGTAACCATGGATTGAAGCATTCAAATGACTGTTGTTGTGAAGATCACGGATCATAAGATGTATAATTTTCGCTTTCTTGCCTTTTTTTTGGTTCTTGCTATCACCATTTCAGGTTTCAGACATGTGTTCAGTAGGGACGTCGCCTATCAAGCTGGCTCAGGAGGAACAGTCTCTGACTCCTCCAGGCAAAACTCAGTCTTTGGGAACTCGCAGCCCCAGCTCTGGGCGACAGCCATACACAGCACGCGCCAAGACACTGCCTAATGCAGCCGGCACAGGTACTAGATATAAACACGAATGTCAAGGTTTTCTGTCACCTGGGGCATTTTGGACATTTCATCATACTTTGTATTTAAATGTCAGTAAATATATTTAGTACAAACTCCCTTTCTCAGATAATTTGCAAACCCGTCGAAGTATTTTGGAATGTAGACCAGGATGCAGTTAGGCTCATCCGTGCTCTAATTTAGTTTTTTTGTGTCTCCGCAGGCGGCCGGAATCTGCCACGTTCTCTGTTGGTTTCTGGCAGCGACGGTGATGGGGGCGTGTTTGCTGTTCCAACGACGCTGCCACCTAACAGCTCCCGCCACTTACGGATGTTTTCACCCAACAAGGAGGCGGAGTTGGCTTTCCGTCAGCAGCTGGACTCGATCAGTGTAAGTGGTCACTTGTTCAGAAAAACCTTTTTTGACATCAATAGTGAGATGATGGTGGACATTCATACACACCAGGCCTCCAAAATACTCCAAGTGCCTTCAATTTATATGGTTGGGTGTAATGCTGTCATGTAAACAGCATGATGAACATATTTCCCTAAGGGGCTGCGGCTATAAAATACTTCTAGCAAGGGATCCTATTAAAAATGCTGAGGGCAATTACATCACCCGCTCTAGAGATTTATGCTGTACCAATTGTGTTCATCAAGTTGCCTTGCTTTCATTTAATATCGTCTTGTTTTGGGAGGAAAGAAACTCCTCGCCCATGTTATATATTATTCTGCTAAACATGATTTATTATACTGCTTTTACAAATTCTCTAAAAACTGAATGCTTTAACTATTCAGCAAGAAACATGGCAGGTGTGTGTGTGTGTGTGTGTGTGTGTGTGTGTAATAAATAAATATATATAATGAGAGAGAGAGAGAGAGAGAGAGAGAGAGAGAGAGAGATATCTCTAACACACACACAGTGGTGATCAAAATTAGAGAACAATTTATAAACAATTGAACAATTCTGAAATAATGTCATCTTCACTGTTTAACAGTTGGAGTTTTTGTCCTGTCTATACCATGCTACCAGAACACCTTTTCCACAAAATAACTAAGGCATTTAAAAAAAAAAACATTATTTTGCAGAAAACACACTGATTAAAATTAGAGAACAACAATGACTGTAGCATGGAAAAAGATTACAACAAAATTTTCTGAAGGTTACAACAGTCAGCAATTAGTAGGAAGTGTACAGGCCTCTGGTCTGAATGACTTCAGCACATCGGCGGCCACAGGACAGCACTAGTCTCTCACACTGCTCTGGTGTGATTTTGGTCTACTCTTTTGGTCCTCCACAGTTTGGTAACTGTAGTGGGTTTCTTGGCCATAACTTTGTCACCAAGGATTTTCCAGAGGTTCTCTATTGGGTTGAGATCAGGACTCTGGGCAGGCCATGTCATTATTTCAATGTTTTCAGTTTCAAGAAACTGCTTAACCCGTTTTGCTGTGTGACATGGAGCGTTGTCCTGCATGAACACTGCGGGCTGATTGGGTGATGAATGCAGAGAAGGAACCATATGTTGTTGAAGAAGGTTCTGATAAACATTTGCATTCACCCTGCCATGTAGCTGTATGAGAGGCCCAACTCCTGCTGCAGAAAACATGCCCCAAACCATGACACTTCCTCCTCCACTTTTCACTGACAATATTACACACTTTGGGTTCAGTCTTTCTCCAGTTTGTCACCGAACATAATGTTTCCTATCGGACCCAAATAAATTAAACTTGCTTTCATCACTGAAGTGAACTTTGGACCAGTTCTCCTCTGTCCACACAACATGCTTAGTCTAGCCTTTTGATTCTTTCTGCTAATGAGAGGTTTGGTCACTGCAGAGTGGGCTTTCAGTCCAAATGCTCTTAAACGTCGAGACACTGTATGACGAGACAGATCCTTACCCTGTTCAGCGCTGAACTGGTGAGCAATTCCAGCTGCAGTGTGGAAACGATTGCCCATTGAGATCCTCCACAGTATCCTGTCCTCTCTTGTATTTGTCTTCCGTGGATGACCAGCCTTCTTGGCGGACTTGAATGAGTTTGTGATGTTGTAAAGATACGATATTCTTGAAATCACAGATTTGGAACGACCAACTTGTCTTGCTATGGCCGATAGGGTCACCCTTTTTCGCCTTCATCTGGACATCCTGCTGCCGGAGGCTTTCAGTCACTTTAGAACGGCCCACCATCTTGCAGAGTCAGTGAAACTGGAAGTTGGGCTGCCAGTTAAATAGGGGTTTATAGATAATCAAGGAAATTAGCACCAGGTGCCAGATTAACACCAATAACTGGGAGGTATCTGAAAGTGTTCTCTAATTTTGATCAGTGTGTTTTCTGCAAAATATTTTTTTTTTTTTTTAATGCCTTAGTTAATTTGTGGAAAAGGTGTTCTGGTAGCATGGTATAGACAGGACAAAAACTCCTTCAACTGTTGAGCAGTGAAGATGACATTATTTCAGAATTGTTCAATTGTTTATAAATTGTTCTCTAATTTTGATCGCCAGTGTATATGTATATATATGTATGTGTATACCTACACACAAACAAAATATATCGACTCATACAAAATCATTAGAAGCATTTGAGTTATTTTTGCTTTACTAACAATACTATTTTCTCTTTCAGTCAGATATTTTCCACAAGCCAAGAAAAATGGGAAGGGGTCGTTCACTCAGGAAGCCACTTGTTGTGCAGGTATAGCAGCCAAAGCCTACAACCTGAAAACATTCCTAATTGTGGTGACTTTATTAAATCGGAATTACTTGTAGCCAGAATAAATTTTAGTTTTCTGTTTCTTCCCTGTAGAGAACGTTGTTGCCCCGAACAACAGGAGATTCATCCCAACACGTGTGCTCCTTCTCAATTCTCCCCAGCTCTTCAGCTACTGGTAATCTACCACTTCACTAAATCAGCTGTCTATACATATATACAGGGTTTCTGCGGAGTCTTAAAGTCTAAAATCTAAATTTTAGCCCTTCTTTCTTTCGCTAGTCGAAATATAATTCCCTGTTTTACGATTATAAATGAGACCAACATGCAACAGCCAATCAGCTTTCTGTTATTGGCACAAATCTCTCTTGGATCCTACCATAGGCGTAAAACGGATTTTATTTTTCAGCTTTGTTCTGCAAGTGCAAGTTTAGCGTTTTTTCATCTTTAAAAAAAATCAATTAGTTCTTGCTTAATCTCCAGTTGCTAACAACGCATTTGTGTTTTTGATGTTTTGATAGAGGTCTTAAATGTAATTCTTAATCGTCTTGAAAAGGTCATAAAAAAAGTCTTAAATTTGACTTGGTAAAACCTGCAACAACTCTGAATTTAACCCCTTTAACAAGAACATAATTTTCATATTGAATTAGTTTTGAAATCATGTAGAAAAAATGTAATTGCCGTTTTTGTTTTTCCTTTTATTTATTTTCTTCCAGGCACAGGTTCTTTTCGGCCTATCCAAAGCCGGCTTTCATCATCCCGACCCCTTGCACTCAAAGCCGCTTCCACTACAATAACTACCGCCTCTTCCAATCAGTTATCCAGTAAGTTTAGTGTAAAAGAGAATTTAGAAGTTGGCTCTTGATTTCTTTTTCTTTTTTTCTTATCTTTTCTTCAAGTAACAAAACTGTTGCAAAGATTTTGGCAGTGAATAATTTGTAGTTTGTACTTCAGGTGCAATTGACCTGGCAGCAAAGTCTGCAGGCATTATCCCAGGAAGCCCATGTCGAGAAGTGGAGCCCTCCACTCTGGAGACCCCGCCTCTTGAATCAAGCCTTTTACCACCTGAGGCTGCCACACAACCAGCACCTTCTGAGCCTGAACCTGAACCTGAACCTGAACCTGAGGCTGAGGCTGAGGCTGAGCCCAATCCTGAGCTGCTGCAGCAGGATGCAGAGGTGCATATTTTATATTCATTTAGACCTATATATATATATATATATATATATATATATATATATAGATAGATAGATAACACTACTGATACAATGTTTTAAAAACACCACCATTTTTCCAGTTTTTATTGGAATGTATGCAGTTAGAGTCCAGTGGATAACCTGGAATGGTAAAACGATAAGTGGTAAACTGACAGAGGCGGGGAAAAAAACTTTAGGTTACCCAACACTAGTAGTGCAACGGATCACAAAACCCACGGTTCAGATCACGTTATGGTTTTTGAGTCACGGATCAGATCATTTTTCCAATCAGCGAAACAAGATTGGCTTTCCATTTATTACAGGAAACGTTACAGACAGGAAATGCTTCCTTTTCAAGTTCCTCTGCTCTTCCACTATCCATTGCTGTTGACTGTTTAACATGTCACGTTCACCTGAGCAAGAGTACTTTGTGTAGTTACGAAATGATCTAAAAAGTGATATCAGCAGGGAAAAAACTGTCTTTCGGTACACAAATTAAGATTAATCCGCAAGTAGAAGAAAAAAAAAACCGAGCAATTACTCCACGGGTCACACGCTGTCCTTTACCTTTAAGTCTCCTAAGCAATATTTAGACATTATTGTACTTGCAGGAAGTCATTTATTTCTTACATATTGGTAAGAAAAAGACCTTCAACAAAGGAAGACAAATAGACTATTGAAAGTGTTCATCTTTCCTGTAGAGAAATATAAAATAAAATAAATTAAAAAGCCAAGGTGTCAGCGATGTACAGTTTCCTACACCATTGGAGGGTACATGGAATTTGGAGGAAATTCTGATGCAACCAGGACCACAACAGATTGAGCAGTCAAGGTTCTGAAAGTCCATAGCTTGCATGGTGGGAGGCTCACGGGACATCATTTTCAAGCACAGCTTAACACTGAAGAGAAGACTTGAGCTGCAGGTATGACTGGTCAAGTCGCAGTTAGAAATCCGATAAGAAAAAGAGGCTTTCCCAAGCCATGAAGCGCTGCCAGTGGACTACTGAAGACTGGAAGAATGTCTTCTAGGCCAATGAATCAAAATGTGAAATCTTCGTTTAATTAATTAGGGCTTTTGTACACCAAGTAGGTGAACGGATGGTTCCTTTGCGTGTGACAATTCCAACATGGAGGATTAAGCATTAAAGGGCTGGAGTTTTTTAATGCTGGATCCAGTGTTTGCACAGAGTGAGTGACACCTTGAACTACCACTACTATTTTCCTACAAGACGATAACTCAAAAACAACCTTAAGGCTACCTTAGAACAACAGCCAACAATAGTCTACAGACTTACCCTATCGAGCTGGATGGGGATAAACTGTCAAAATGGTGAAAGCAAGCAACTTACCATATCCTAATGACATTTGATTTTCATAGAAAGGAGGCTGTGTGTGTGTGTGTGTGTGTGTGTGTGTGTGTGTGTGTGTGTGTGTGTGTGTGTGTGTGTGTGTGTGTGTGTGTGTGTGTGTGTGTGTTAAACTAGCTAATAAATTTGCTAAATAATTCACTACGTAAATAATTTATGCATGATGCTTTGATTATTTTCTAAGCCAGCCTGTTTTTTTCCCCTTCCATTTCACTGCTTTATTAGGGTTCTTTGCAGAACGGGGTCCCTCCACCATCTCCAGGGGGTGGAGATTCCCTATTGGCACCTCCTAGTGTTGCTTCTCTGTTGGACATCTCACTCCCTGGCCCTCCAGACGAATCCCTTCCTGCTGGAGAACCTCACACTCACATCAGTGACTCCATTATCGAGCTTGCCATCAGCTCTGCACATTATGGTAGGTTTGGGTGAATCTGCTGCTGGTTCTGAATGAAGACATTGCTCGTTTCCATGTTTCACTCCAGTGGGCAGTACACAAGTATTATAATTAAACAGCTAAACATGTAATGAGAGAAAGTAGTTGTCATCAATGTTTCAAAATAAAAATTAGGATATGGTGGGATTTTTATTTTATTTTTTTTTTCTTTCTCTGTAAGTGGACAATGTTTATATATAGGGGTGTAACAGTAACATATTAAATGGCGGGCCGTACATTTGTTTAGTCTCCGCCTCACACAGCCTTTTTTTTTTTTTTATTATAATTAAACATGAAAATATCCACAACAATGCCAGGGGTATAAAAAAGAAACTAGAGCTAGCGCAGTGTCACTGTGGCTCTTCACTCCGAACTCGTAATAAGATCTTGTTTTGCGCATGCATGAAAACGCTAAAGAATCCATAGCGCTGGTGTTGGCCACTAACCAGGAAGTAGCGCTATGGATTCTTTAGCATTTTATGTCCAGCTTCAAGAATTTTTCTTAAAAGAAGAAAAACCTGACAATTCCACATTTCGAGAGAGTGAATGAATGAAGGATAGGAGGAATGCAGTATTTGAAATATTTGAACACCCTGCTATTTTGCAAGTTCTTCCACTTAGAAATCATGGAGGGGTCTGAAATTGTCATCGTAGGTGCATGTCCACTGTGAGAGACATAATCTAAAAAAAAAAAATCCAGAAATCACAATATATGATTTTTTTACTATTTATTTGTATGATACAGCTGCAAATAAGTATTTGAACACCTGTCTATCAGCTAGAATTCTGACCCTCAAAGACCTGTTAGTCTGCCTTTAAAATGTCCACCTCCACTACATTTATTATCCTAAATTAGATGCACCTGTTTGAGGTCGTTAGCTGCATAAAGACACCTGTCCACCCCATACAATCAGTAAGAATCCAACTACTAACATGGCCAAGACCAAAGAGCTGTCCAAAGACACTAGAGACAAAATTGTACACCTCCACAAGGCTGGAAAGGGCTACGGGGAAATTGCCAAGCAGCTTGGTGAAAAAAGGTCCACTGTTGGAGCAATCATTAGAAAATGGAAGAAGCTAAACATGACTGTCAATCTCCCTCGGACTGGGGCTCCATGCAAGATCTCACCTCGTGGGGTCTCAATGATCCTAAGGAAGGTGAGAAATCAGCCCAGACCTACACGGGAGGAGCTGGTCAATGACCTGAAAAGAGCTGGGACCACCGTTTCCAAGGTTACTGTTGGTAATACACGAAGACATCATGGCTTGAAATCATGCATGGCACGGAAGGTTCCCCTGCTTAAACCAGCACATGTCCAGGCACGTCTTCATTTTGCCAATGACCATTTGGATGATCCAGAGGAGTCATGGGAGAAAGTCATGTGGTCAAATGAGACCAAAATAGAACTTTTGGGTCATAATTCCACTAAACCTGTTTGGAGGAAGAAGAATGATGAGTACCATCCCAAGAACACCATCCCTACTGTGAAGCATGGGGGTGGTAGCATCATGCTTTGGGGGTGTTTTTCTGCACATGGGACAGGGCGACTGCACTGTATTAAGGAGAGGATAACCGGGGCCATTTATTGCGAGATTTTGAGGAACAACCTCCTTCCCTCAGTTAGAGCATTGAAGATGGGTCGAGGCTGGGTCTTCCAACATGACAATGACCCGAAGCACACAGCCAGGATAACCAAGGAGTGGCTCTGTAAGAAGCATATCAAGGTTCTTGCGTGGCCTAGCCAGTCTAAACCCAATAGAGAATCTTTGGAGGGAGCTCAAACTCCGTGTTTCTCAGCGACAGGCCAGAAACCTGACTGATCTAGAGAAGATCTGTGTGGAGGAGTGGGCCAAAATCCCTCCTGCAGTGTGTGCAAACCTGGTGAAAAACTACAGGAAACGTTTGACCTCTGTAATTGCAAACAAAGGCTACTGTACCAAATATTAACATTGACTTTCTCAGGTGTTCAAATACTTATTTGCAGCTGTATCATACAAATAAATAGTTCAAAAAATCATACATTGTGATTTCTGGATATTTTTTTATTTTTTTTTAAGATTATGTCTCTCACAGTGGACATGCACCTACGATGACAATTTCAGACCCCTTCATGATTTCTAATATATATATATATATACTATTTATTACATTTTTTTTTAACTGGTCTCTCTCTCTCTCTCTCTCTCTCTCTCTCTCTCTCTCTCTCTCTCTCTCTGTCTCTACTTTTTTGTGCACTCCATCATTCTTTCTTCCTTAGGTGAAGGATCATCTCTTTCTCCTCTCAAGCTCAATGGGAGTGACCGGTCTAAACTTGTCCCCTCCCTCCCAGACAGTCCCAGCCACAGCTGGATGCCATCTCCTATGCACGACCCCCAGTGGTACCCCAGTGACTCTAGTGACTCAACTCTAGGATGCCTGCTCTGTGAGTGTCTTAACCACCAAACTAATAATCATAAAACAGCAAGGGCACTTGTGCTGCAAACTGAATCTCTACAATTACATGGACTGATGAACTAATCTGACTTCTGCCTCTGTTTCCTCTGTGCAGCGAGTTTGGCGTCACCAGATAAAACCCGGAGAACTGCCCACCACCCCGCAGGGTCCTCTAGTGGTACAGCCTTACTTGGGCCGAGTTTGCTTGACAGTAACTCTCATGATTCTTTTCAGGCGCGTGGCCTTCCTGATGCTGTTGAGGTACTAACCATTTACTTTACATGCTCACCCTCAGTCTTCTTCTGATGTGTCACTTCAGTGTTAACGTGTAGTATGGAATTAGCAAAGGTTTGGGATGTTTCAGCCCCCTTTATAATATCACAGCCTGGGATTAAAATGCAATTTATTGAAGCTCTGCCTGATTTGATGGAGACCATCAGTGAACATTAGTTTTAAAGTACTGCCACAGATTGATAATTAGCTAAAGGTCTTGGCTTTAACCGGGTCACTGGTTTTGGATCGGTCCAGTGTCGCTTTGGCAATATGTCTAGTGTCATTGTTGGGTTGAAAAGGGAACCTCCATCCTAGTTTGAAATTTTTCGCAGATACGAACAGAATTGCCCTGATGATCCCACCACCGTGATGTTTTTAGTATTATGAGCAGGTTTCCTTCAAATATAGCACTTTTTTGCATGTTGACTGAGTCTCAGATGGATTGCCACAGCTTGTGGAGTGTCTGAGCTGCTGCTGCCCTTTGAGATTCGAATCTGTGACATATCTCTCTGTCTAAAATACAAATAAAGCTCCTTTGGAGTTCCCTTTGTCTCCTTTATTGCTTTTCTAACTAATGCCCTACTCTCCAATTTTCTCCTGGAGGCAGAGCTGCTTAGCCATTTTACTTTGTCATTTATTTATATATTTATTTTAATCTGATGACACCTGGATGCAATAGAAATAATTAGAATGTTTCACACCAGTGAGGTTTATTTTATCTTGGTTATTACCACTATATGTATTTTTTTTTCTCCCTTTATTTCAAGATGATGGTGAGGATCTGGACATTCCAGAAAACATTTCACTGTAGAATTTGCTGAAGTTAAAGAGTGAATACTGTGCATTGCTTTCAAATGTGAGATCGCAACATTTTGAATGACCGATGATGTTCAAAATGTGTCCATAAATGGTTGCAGAAGTGCACTGATAGCGAAGGTTGAAACGTTCTATTAAATGACATTAGATTAAATATATAGTCCATATACACTTTATGATGTACGAATAGTCTTGTCAGAGCTGATACCTGAGACCAGGGGGTGTCCAGTCTTTTCCATAAAGGGCCGGTGCGGGTTCAGGTTTTCATTCCAATCAAGCAAGTCGACACCAAATTCTACTTTTTAAATCGAATGATTTTCCTTTTAAATGACTATCAGGTGTGGCCCTTAAATAGGATGAATAAAAACCTGCAGCCACACCGGCCCTATGTGCAAAAGATTGGACACCCCTGCCTAGAACTGTTATTTGCTTCAGGACAATAATAAATGTTTTGTAATGTTTTTATTGTAAATGGAAAATTACTTATGCCAACTGTGCTTACAAGTATAAGGCTGACTGACAGACTGACTGAACTGCATCTAAATATAGTAATGGATTCATTCTAAATCCTCTTCATGCTTCCTGGTTATCCAGGTGGATAATCAGCTGGCCTGCATGATGAGCGAAAACAGCGTCGACTACATCGCCCGCTTCAACGACCTCGCCCAAGAGCTGTCAGTCTCCGAGACGAGTCTCCCTCCTCCATGAACCCAAGGTGGAAGTATGAAGAGAAGACGAGGATCAGCAAGAGAGCTCCAGTCACTAGGAGAGAATTCTGCGATTCACTCTGTCTGATGTGCAATAAAGACTGTCGTGATCCGTGATAATCAGGATCATGCGTGTGCATGTGTATGGGTGCGGGTGCCTGCCCGTTATTTTGTGGCGTGCGTTTTCTCGAGCCACATCTGGGCCACTTTTTAAACTAATTTGTTTACAAAGCAACCTCATGTATAGAAATTTGCCATATCAGAACAAATATCGCTTCCTGTCATTCTGTTCACTTCCTTTTGTCCGTACCATGCGAGAGCGAGCCAAGGCTGCTGCTCAGCCGTTTTTGTCTTTGTGACATTGTTACATCGTTGATTGATTATGGACAGATCCAGAATATTCTTCTGAAAAAAGCCATAGGACCGTGTACATAGTACACAACATCCATGTACAGTCTATCTTTATAATCTGATCAGCTTTGCCAAATTAAATTTAAGTTTCATAACACACTGCTGGAAGACCCCCTCCCCCCCCCCCCCCCAATCCAACCCCTAATCATGAGAAATATTAGAACTAATTGGAAATTCTTGCAACACTAACAAAATGCTAAGCAAGAATAAACTTAGCTATATTAGAAAATGTATGTTAATCTATTACTTCGAGACTCCCAAAATTTTGTAATAAAGTAAATGATTTCCTTACGGTTTGCTGTTTGACATTCAACACTACCTTTTTTATTGAATGCAGTTTTTATAGAGGCTGGTGATTTAGATTGTCGTGACCCTTCTGTTGGTGATGGAAATGAATGTTTTTATTGTAAATAGACCATAACGAATTTAATGCATTGACTGTGCTTTTATAACAAACTGTAAATTATTTGAATTATTTATTTAATTTACATGTTGCAATTGTTTTGTTTTGTTTTTTTAAATTCATTCAAAACCCATCAATGAGCTTGTTTTCAAAACATTTATGTATTTGTACAAAAAGGGTTTTATGCCACCATGTAAATATAAATTTCCCACAAAGCTGTATTTTTGGATTTCGCTTGTTTTCTTTGACCTAATTTATTGGGTTTTTTTAACATTTTTATTAAGGATAATATAGACAGACACAATTAATCATTTTTGAGTAAATACTACTCCTACTTGGGTATTTTTATTACTTAGTCAATGCCTTAAATCTAGTGATGGTAGAAACTAACATAACAGATGAGGTTTAGAAGGTGAGTGAACTTTGCCATCTACAGATAAGCCTTAAATTCTCGTATTGCGCATGCGCAGCAATAAGCGTGGCTTCGAGTTTGCTTCTTAAATGCTCCGCCCTACTTTTGTTCCTATTGGCTAGTCGATACCACGCCCTCTCGCTACTTCCGTATTGCTCACATGGGTCCTGCCTTGAGGTCAGTAACGCAAACATAACTAATATTTTAATGTTCTTGCGTTTTCAGTGCTTTTAGCGAAATCTCCGATTAGTTTTTATTTTTTAAATACTATAAAATCACTACATCAGATTTTAGTTTTAGTGACAGCAAGTGCGCGAGACATGGCTAGCTGAATGAGTTAGCTTGTTTACTGTGGACGGTTGGTAAGTAAGTGAGCAGGCAGGTAGTTTACATGACTACAACAAAGTACAACCAACTAGATGTAAAAAAAATAATAAAGAATATAAAAAAAACCTATAATAGAGTAGTGCAGTCAGGTGATAATCTGAGAACTGCACATTAAGGTTTATTAACGAGGGAAAACATTGCAAGATAATATGCGGTTTCTATGTACATGATGATGATGATGATGATGATGATGATGATATATACATGTGGGAACTTAAGTAAATGTACCTAAGGTGCACCAGTTATATACGTTATAATATTAATCAAAAGAGAGAATGAAAGTGCATGATCATATCAATGATGAGGTGGACAATCCAAAAGACTGCATTGATGTGATCTTAACAGATTAATTTTATGGTAAATAAATACAGAACAGAATGTGTGTAATGCTGGAGAAGGAGAAAATACTCGTGTGTGCGGGTGGTTTTTAAAAAATATATAATAAATGACTAAAAATAAATACACGTATGTATCTAATGCACAAAAGCAACAGTGGCAATTTTGTAATTTTGTACCAAAATTAAACTGCAAATGGTTCTTTTTTTAATAACTGACCAACTGAATGGAATTGTGTGAAGGAAACATCTGGCCAGTTGTGTATTGTATCCTTTTTCCTGCTTCATACAGCCACCAACATGTGTTTTATTGCTAATACTATGTTACAGAGGAGGAGGAACTGGTTTCAGGGCCTGGACTTAGAAAGCTAAACTGATATTAGGCAGGAATCTCAAACATTTTCCTCTGGGATAAATGAAGTCTCTCTCTCTCTCTCTCTCTCTCTCTCTCTCTTTTTCTCTCTCTCTCTCTCTCTCTCTCTCTCTCTCTCTCTCTCTCTCTCTCTCTCTCTCTCTCTCAGTAAATGTCACCCGTCCAATCCGAGAGGCCATTATATAGTAAGGCTAATAGATATCAAGTATCTCTGTGTAGATGTAACTGGATTAAAACTATTCCTGTTTTGCTGTTGTCAGATTTCATGTTGGTGTACGAGTGTGTGGATGAAAGCAGTGATATAAAAATGTCAGAGTACATTTAGGCAAAAGTCTGTAAATCAGAGAAGCCTTGCAGTCTGAAGATTAAAAATTGAAACATATCATCAGAATATGCAGGATCTTCACTACTGGAGGATCACTGCTGCATGTAGTCTTTATCAAGAGCTCCTATTACTGTTCTAATACATTTGATCCAAACGCATCAGTTTTATTATTAAACTTGGATGTTCTGACTCGGTAGTTAAGACTTTGGACTTGTGATTGTGAGTTCAAACTCCAGCACCAGCAAGCTGCCACTGCAGGGCCCTTGAGCAAGTTCCTCAATCCCTCAAATGCTCAGAGATAAATGTCGCTTTGGAAAAAGCCGTCTGCCAAATGCTGTGAATGTAAAGTGTAGAAATAAAATAGATAAAAATGGGCAGGTTGTGATCCTCAGCGCTGGAGCTTAAGAATCCCTGGTAGACGCATGATTTCTGTTGAAATGGATGTTGTTCATATCCGTGTGTGTTGTGCTTTTAGGAGAATGGAGCGTTTCGCGGGTGTCGGTGTGGTGCCGCTGGCCATAGGTGCAGTCGGACTGCTGTTGTTACTGCGGATGTTCCGCAAAGCGAGATGCAAGCAGGATCTCCAGGATAAAGTGGTGGTGATCACTGGGGCCAGTTCAGGCCTAGGCAAAGGTAAAAAAAACAAAACAAATATTTGTGTAATATTATTTATTATTTATAATATTGATCATATCGATTTATTTTATATATATATATATATATATATATATATATATATATATATATATATATATATATATATATATATATATATATATAAAAAACCTTCTCAGAAATACTGTATATCCATGACTATTGTACTCATTGTATCTAATCCCCTTTACTGTTTATTTATATTCATATTATTCATACCATATTATTAATTAATTTCTATCATATATCAGCAAACCAGTTTAAAACGACTGTTTAAAATTAACATTATACACACTGACGTGTAAAAGTAAAAATTTATTCATAAATCGATCGTACAAAAATCGATCGTACAAGTATTTAAATATGAAGTCTTGGTTTTTAAATGTTTCCTGGTGTGCTGTGTGACAGTCAGGAATACATCAGAGCCATGCCTCCATCAGCCCAAAGCAAGAATCCTAGAGAAAATATGTGGTTAATACACGTCCGTGTCATGGGTCACTGAAGGGTTTCAGTCAAAATTGGAAAACTGTATCCATATGTTAAATTGATTTAAAAAAAAAAAAAAAAAAAAAAAGTTTTATCATCAATTTTTCCTCTGGTTGACTTTAAACTCAACCTCATGTCTCATAGAGTCTCTGAGTAAAACCTCCTGCTTTTCCAGCACAGCATCAGTGGAAACTATTGGGTTTTTTCCATGTCCACGTTCTGGCCCTTTTGTAGGCCAGTAGGCAAAATATGAAGCTTTTAATAGTCGTATTAACAAATAATTTGTCAGAAAATGAGCAAGAATGAAACAAATGTACTCCTGGATGCTTCCGTTCCACCTTTTGGTGAACTTTTTTGGTGAGAGCTGGAAACAGAAATTCACTTCTATAATCTTTTTCCACATAAAGATAAAATCATGGTAATGATTAAAATGTTTGATATTGAATGCAATATCAAGATTCATCAACAGTTTGATGCTCATCATTATTGACTCTACATTTTGTCTAAAATCTGTCTATATGTTTACCCACAATGTATAAACATTAATAAAAACAGAAAAGGGGGAAGATATATGTTTAATCTTGCTAATTTCCTGAGCAATAATGTGGTGTTAAAAGTTACATATTTTTCCTTTTCTTTTTGTTTTGATTATTTAGTAGTCATTTTGCACTTTCCTGTCTCAGAAATATGCCTTTTCTGGAGATGCATCAGTTTATGTGTGACTGGCATTTTTTCAACATTAACTTGTGAATATGAAGACAATCTGTGTTTCAAAAAAACGTTTGGAAACCCAACGAAAGTGTTTGTTTAGATTACGACTACATTCATACACAAGTTTACAGATAGATTGACGAATGAGGCCTATTGAACGCTTTCATTTCAAATGCAAATCAAACAATAAATCACATAAAATGTTTATCTAAATGATTGAAACCACTATTGAATATTCCTCCCAAAACAGATAAATGAAAGATAAATGATTGGTTAGATGGTGTTTCCGATGAAACACAGGAATGATTTGGCATTGTAAATATCCCTGTTTCGCAACGGCTGATTGAAGAAGGAAGTCCACAAGTGCCGAATTAGCGATATTAACATACTCTGGATTAAAGATTGGAACAAATATTTCTACTCGGGTCTCTCCGAACTGTATATTATATTATGGGTGCTAATAATTCTGTACCTGCCTTTATAGGACTGAATATGATTTGCAAAATATTTCTTTGCTAATTATTGGTTTCACGTTGTACACTATAACGCTAATCAGTAGCAGAGTGTTTTTTCCACCATGTTTTGGAGGCGTAATACATGCGTAGGTCTTCCTCAGAATGTGCTCGAGTGTTTCACGCGGCGGGAGCACGACTTATCCTGTGTGGACGCGACCAGAAGAGACTCCAGGAGGTCGTCGAGGAGTTAAGGGTCAAAACAGGTGGCAAGATAAAGGTAAACAGTCAGCCGCACATTTTTTTTTAACTCATATCACCTTCTGTAGAATAATTGCATGTATCTTTGTCTATCTGGTCAGACCTATACCCTCTGCACAGTGACCTTCGACCTCTCTGACATCGAGACGGTCGCCAGGGCAGCAGCGGAGATTCTGAAATGTCACGGTCATGTGGACGTCCTGGTCAACAACGCAGGCATTAGCTACCGCGGTTCCATCCTGGACACAGACGTCGCCGTGCAGAAGAACGTCATGGACACAAACTACTTCGGGCCTGTTGCTTTAACTCAAGGTGACCCCAGCTCTAGTACAGATGTGTGTGTGTGTGTGTGTGTGTGTGTGTGTGTGTGTGTGTGTGTGTGTGTGTGTGTGTACACACTATATGGCCAAAGGTTTGTGGACACCTGACCATGAGCTTTCCCATTTTAGAGTGTGTTTATGGAGATTTGTATTTATTTAGCTAAGGTGGTGTTCCAGTTTCTCCCAAAGGTGTTTAATAGGGTTAATGTCAGAGCTTTATAGCAGGAGATCTTCTACTCCAACCCATTTAAATCATATCTGTCATGCTAAAACAGATTTGGGTCTCATAGCTCAAGAAGGGCTATCTAATCATATTGACACATTGAAACACCCAAAATATTGTACACCTCACTGTTTATCTTATTATCCCTTCTTTTTCCCCCCCAGCCATTCTTCCCTCTATGGTGGAACGAGGTTCTGGACATATAGTCGTCATCAGCAGCGTGCAGGGGAAGATCGCCATCCCTTACAGATCTGCTTGTGAGTATGCACAGACCCTGTCTTAGTCCCGATTCGACCTTTTTTCGAATATGAATTCGAGTGCATTTTCTATAACAGAGCATGTACTTAGCATAGTGGTGTCAGAGGGCAAATTAGTCCATCTTCACCGCCTTCCACTGTTGCATGAAAAATGTGCAATTCAATTTCAACAACCATCCAGTGCTCCAGCTGTCCATATGCAGTTCCCTTCAAAAGTATTGGAATGGCAGTGCAAATTCTTTCTTATTTTTATTTGTTAAATACGCTGCGCAGACGATGTTGAGATTTTCATTGGGAGTGACGAGAATGGAAGCACATGTAGGAAGTTTTGGAGACAAGGTGAGGGAGGTTAAATTGGGATGGTTTGGACATGTTCATGGGAGGGACATGGGGTATATTTCGGTAGGAGAATGCTGAGGATGGAACCACCAGGAAGGAGGAAAGGAGGAAGACCAAGGAGGAGGTTTATGGATGTGGTGAAGAAAGACATGCAGGTAGTTGGGTTGAAAGAGGCAGATGTAGAGGACAGGGGGGTATGGAGACAGATGATCCACTGTGAAGACCCCTAATGGGAAAAGCCGAAAGAAGAAGAAGGTGCTGATGTAGGTGAGATAAGGAGGCCTGGGGTTCCACTTTATCCCAAAGGTGTTCAGTAGAGTTGAGATCACAGCTCTACAGCAGGCCATTCAAGATCATCCTCTCCAAACCATGTCTTCATGGAGCTCGCTTTGTACACAGGGGCATTGAGATGCTCGAACAGGTTTGGGTTTCCAAGTTCAAGTCAAAAAGATGTCCTGTTCGATTGTGTGCCTCCAGGTTTGTGGTAACAGTTTGGAGAAGAGTCACATATGGAAGGAAAGGTCAGGTGTCCCAATACTTTAGTCCATATAGTGAATGTAAGTAACGCAAGTCATTTAGCAGCTACTATTCATTCACTTGAACATGGAACCTGTTCCAGCATGGCAATGCCTCTGTGCACAAAGTGAGCTCCTAGAAGATCTGGTTTATATGCTTTGGAGAGGAAGATCTTGAGTGACCTGCTATAAAGCTCTGATCTCATCTGTACTGAACACCTTTGGGATAAATGTGAACGCTGACTGCACCCCAGGCCTCCTCACCTCACCTACATCAGTACCTGGTTTTACTAACACCCTTGTGGCTGATAAACACCAATATCCATAAGCACACTCCAAAAATGGAGCATCTTCCCAGAAGAGTGGAGGGAATTATTAGAGCAAATTAGGACTGAATGTGGAATGGGATGGAGATATACAGTGGGTACGGAAAGTATTCAGACCCCCTTAAATTTTTCACTCTTTTTTATTTTGCAGCCATTTGCTAAAATCATTTAAGTTCATTTCTTTTCCTCATGAATGTACACATAGCACCCTATATTGACAGAAAAACACAGAATTGTTGACACTGTTGCAGATTTATTAAAAAAGAAAAACTGAAATATCACATGGTCCTAAGTATTCAGACCCTTTGCTCAGTATTTAGTAGAAGCCCCCTTTTGATCTAATACAGCCATGAGTCTTTTTGGGAAGGATGCAACAAGTTTTTCACACCTGGATTCAGGGATCCTCTGCCATTCCTCCTTGCAGATCCTCTCCAGTTCTGTCAGGTTGGATGGTAAACGTTGGTGGACAGCTATTTTTAGGTCTCTCCAGAGATGCTCAATTGGGTTTAAGTCATTGCTCTGGCTGGGCCATTCAAGAACAGTCACAGAGTTGTTGTGAAGCCACTCCATCGTTATTTTAGCTGTGTGCTTAGGGTCATTGTCTTGTTGGAAGGTAAACCTTCAGCCCAGTCTGAGGTCCAAAGCACTCTGGAGAAGGTTTTCGTCCAGGATATCCCTGTGCTTGGCCGCATTCATCTTTCCCTTGATTGCAACCAGTCGTCCTGTCCCTGCAGCTGAAAAACACCCCCACAGCATGATGCTGCCACCACCATGCTTCATTGTTGAGACTGTACTGGACAGGTGATGAGCAGTGCCTGGTTTTCTCCACACATACCGCTTAGAATTAAGGCCAAAAAGTTCTATCTTGGTCTCATCAGACCAGAGAATCTTATTTCTCACCATCTTGGAGAACTCCATGCGGGTTTTCATGTGTCCTGCACTGAGGAGAGGCTTCCGTCGGGCCACTCTGCTATAAAGCCCCACTGGTGAAGGGCTGCAGTGATGGTTGACTTTCTACAACTTTCTCCCATCTCCCGACTGCATCTCTGGAGGTCAGCCACAGTGATCTTTGGGTTCTTCTTTACCTCTCTCACCAAGGCTCTTCTCCCCCGATAGCTCAGTTTGGCCGGTCGGCCAGCTATAGGAATGGTTCTGGTCGTCCCAAACGTCTTCCATTTGAGGATTATGGAGGCCACTGTGCTCTTAGGAACCTTAAGTGCAGCAAAAAATTTTTTGGAACCTTGGCTAGATCTGTGCCTTGCCACAATTCTGTCTCTGAGCTCTTCAGGCAATTCCTTTGACCTTAATGATTCTCATTTGCTCTGACATGCATTGTGATCTGTAAGGTCTAATATAAACAGGTGTGTGGCTTTCCTAATCAAGTCCAATCAGTATAATCAAAAATTTCTGGACTCAAATGAAGGTGTAGAACCATCTCAAGGATGATCAGAAGAAATGGAGAGCACCTGAGTTAAATATATGAGTGTCACAGCAAAGGGTCTGAATACTTAGGACCATGTGATATTTCAGTTTTTCTTTTTTAATAAATCTGCAAAAAGGTCAACAATTCTGTGTTTTTTTGTCAGTATGGGGTGCTGTGTGTACATTCATGAGGAAAATAAATGAACTTAAATGATTTTAGCAAATGGCTGCAATATAACAAAGAGTGAAAAATTTAAGGGGGTCTGAATACTTTCCGTACCCACTGTATATATATATATATATATATATCTACAGTGAGGAAAATAAATAAGTATTTGAACACCCTGCTATTTTGCAAATTCTCCCACTTAGAAATCATGGAGGGGTCTGAAATTGTCATCGTAGGTGCATGTCCACTGTGAGAGACATAATCTAAAAAAAAAAATCCAGAAATCACAATATATGATTTATTAACTATTTATTTGTATGATACAGCTGCAAATAAGTATTTGAACACCTGAGAAAGTCAATGTTAATATTTGGTACAGTAGCCTTTGTTTGCAATTACAGAGGTCAAACGTTTCCTGTAGTTTTTCACCAGGTTTGCACACACTGCAGGAGGGATTTTGGCCCACTCCACCACACAGATCTTCTCTAGATCAGTCAGGTTTCTCGCCTGTCGCTGAGAAACACGGAGTTTGAGCTCCCTCCAAAGATTCTCTATTGAGTTTAGGTCTGGAGACTGGCTAGGCCACGCCAGAACCTTGATATGCTTCTTACAGAGCCACTCCTTGGTTATCCTGGCTGTGTGCTTCGGGTCATTGTCATGTTGGAAGACCCAGCCTCGACCCATCTTCAATGCTCTAACTGAGGGAAGGAGGTTGTTCCCCAAAATCTCGCAATACATGGCCCCGGTCATCCTCTCCTTAATACAGTGCAGTCGCCCTGTCCCATGTGCAGAAAAACACCCCCAAAGATGATGCTACCACCCCCATGCTTCACAGTAGGGATGGTGTTCTTGGAAAGGTACTCATCATTCTTCTTCCTCCAAACACGTTTAGTGGAATTATGACCCAAAAGTTCTATTTTGGTCTCATCTGACCACATGACTTTCTCCCATAACTCCTCTGGATCATCCAAATGGTCATTGGCAAACTTAAGACGTGCCTGGACATGTGCTGGTTTAAGCAGGGGAACCTTCCGTGCCATGCATGATTTCAAACCATGACGTCTTAGTGTATTACCAACAGTAACCTTGGAAACGGTGGTCCCAGCTCTTTTCAGGTCATTGACCAGCTCCTCCCGTGTAGTTCTGGGCTGATTTCTCACCTTCCTTAGGATCATTGAGACCCCACGAGGTGAGATCTTGCATGGAGCCCCAGTCCGAGGGAGATTGACAGTCATGTTTAGCTTCTTCCATTTTCTAATGATTGCTCCAAAAGTGGACCTTTTTTCACCAAGCTGCTTGGCAATTTCCCCGTAGCCCTTTCCAGCCTTGTGGAGGTGTACAATTTTGTCTCTAGTGTCTTTGGACAGCTCTTTGGTCTTGGCCATGTTAGTAGTTGGATTCTTACTGATTGTATGGGGTGGACAGGTGTCTTTATGCAGCTAACGACCTCAAACAGGTGCATCTAATTTAGGATAATAAATGTAGTGGAGGTGGACATTTTAAAGGCAGACTAACAGGTCTTTGAGGGTCAGAATTCTAGCTGATAGACAGGTGTTCAAATACTTATTTGCAGCTGTATCATACAAATAAATAGTTTAAAAATCATACATTGTGATTTCTGGATTTTTTTTTTTTTAGATTATGTCTCTCACAGTGGACATGCACCTACGATGACAATTTCAGACCCCTTCATGATTTCTAAGTGGGAGAACTTGCAAAATAGCAGGGTGTTCAAATACTTATTTTCCTCACTGTATACCATAATTATGACTAGGTGTCCTCAAAACTTTAGCTATATAGTCTAAATTGATGCATTGCGATATAAATACCGACTTGTACCCGATCGATGCAACCCATCGCTAACTTTTATGCTGTGCCACATCTTTTCTCACCACATTCTGTGCATCATGAAAGCAACGTTGCGGAATTTATGTCTTTATTTATTAATAATTATTATTTTTTTCTAATATGTTCATTTGTAATTTCAGGACTTGAAATAACACACCCAAACATCTGTCGTTCCAGACGCAGCCTCCAAGCATGCGACACAGGCGTACTTCGACTGCCTACGTGCCGAGGTGAAAAGATTTGGCCTACATGTGTCCGTCATCAGCCCTGGATACATTAAAACTAACCTGTCACTTAACGCTGTTACTGGAGATGGATCCAGATATGGTGGTAAGTGTGTGTGTGTTTATCTTCGCAGGATACGACCGAGCCAGACTCTTTATTAAAACTAAATCCTATACTTCAAGAAGTAGTGCTCGACACTAAGGATGCTCCGCATGGTGAAGGGCTTTTAATCTGCAGTCTTAAGAAATGATCCACACCGTGTGTGTGTGTGTGTGTGTGTGTGTGTGTGTGTGTGTGTGCAATACACTATATTGCCAAAGGTTTTCGGACACCTGGTATGCATAAGTGTCCCGTTCATTAGCATCCCGTTTCACATTTAGACCCAATTCGCTCGAATAATTCCCTCCACTCTTCTATAAAGATAGATTTTGGAGTGTGCATGTGGACATTTGTATTCATTAGGTGCTGATGTAGGTGAACGTAATTGAGAGTGTGTTAGAGAAGTGAAGAAAAGAGTGCAGACAGGGTGGAGTGGGTGGAGAAGAGTGATTTGTGATAGAAGAGTGAAAAGGAAAGTTTATAGGACTGTGGTGAGACCTGTGATGTTGTATGGTTTAGAGACAGTGGCATTGAGTAAAAGACAGGAGGTGGAGCTGGAGGTAGCAGAGCTGAAGATGTTGAGGTTTTCGTTGGGAGTGACAACGATGGACAGGATTAGAAATGAGTTTATTAGAGGGACAGCGCATGTAGGACGTTTTTGGGGACACGGTGAGGAAGGCGAGATTGAGATGGTTTGGACATGTGCAGAGGAGGGACATGGGGTATATCAGTAGAAGAATGCTGAGGATGGAGCTGCCAGGTAGGAGGAAAAGAGGAAGACCAAGGAGGAGGTTTATGGATGTGGTGAGGGAAGACATGCAGGTAGTTGGTTTGAAAGAGGCAGATGTAGAGGACAGTTTGGAGAAGAGTCCCATATGGCAGGAAAGGTCAGGTGTCCCAATACTTTTGTCCATATAGTGAATGTAAGGAACGCAACCATTTTGTCATTTAGCAGCTACTATTTTACTATTTGGCTTATTGTGGTGGCAGGTATTGATTATTTGGATCATACCAACTTGTTTAATCTTTTACTTACACCAGCTCGTTCCTTTATGTTCTTAACGAAAGGTAACTTAATGTTACCTGCTTCATGTATCTATTCTTGTCTCGCGAGCAAAATCCGACTGATCACTCGAGCACTCGCGCTAAATCCCCGGCACTCTTCAGCCCTTTTAGTTTCAGCTGCTGATTTTTTATTTTATTTTTTTTTCCTTCCAAAAGTTACATATTTCACTACCGTGCCTTAAAATAGTGCTTGATGCAGTGCCTGAAACATTTACAGCACCGTGCAAAACTTTTTTTTATTGTCGATTTTGCGTTTTCCCCAGTGATGGATAAGACCACTGCGGCAGGACGGGACCCTGGAGACATGGCCCATTCTGTCCTGAAGGCGGTCACTTATAGACAGAAAGACGTTTTATTAGTCGGGCCACTTCCCGCTCTCGCCGTCTACCTCCGCACTCTCTGGCCTGCTGCCTTCTTCCGAGTGATGGCCTCCCGAGCCGAGAAAGAGAAGGGAATAAAGGAACAATAAGCAGCAGCCGGAGTTTCTTCGACAGAAATTGGTCTTGGTCTTTTGCTAGTGCAAGTGTTTTTAATAGTATAATAATTAATCAAGAATTTAAAAAATATATTTCTCCATTTCAGGCTTCAGTTTGCGGTTTTCGGGCCCAGATTGAGCCTCAGCTACAGCTGAAGCGGAGCTTACAAGCTCCTCCATTAACATTATTTTATTCACATTTAATGGGTTCACTGAAAGTGAGGTAAAAATGTACAGTGGATGGAACTCAAGTCCACATTAGGACACCTTTTCCACACATTCACCCAGTCCTTCACACCTAAAGGCGCACTGTGGGAACTTCCTAATACCTCTGTGCTCTTGAGAGCTAAAAAGGAGAACCTGATGGAAATCCATGTGAAGATAAGGAGTAACACAAGCTCAGGGGTTTGGACCACAAACCCTGGAGCTGTTATTTGTTAATGCTACCATCTGCACTATAAAGTGTTTTATATATAGTCATTTATCAAATGTAAATGTTTGCCGTACTGTAATAAAGCTCTTAAATGAACTCGAGGTTTATTAAGATCTCTGAGGCAATGCTTTACAGAACTCATCTTTTGCTCTTCGTTCAATTCTTTCCTGTCACTCGATTTATGTTGTTGTGTAAAATTAGGTGTTCATTTACTTTTGCATGCCTCGAGATCTCCTGAGATTATGTAAATTATTCGCTGAGCACTTAAAACGTGCGGAATATAGAAAACATGGACCCTTGTACTTGTTCATGATTAGCTGGACACATGCAGATGTCGTGCTTCTGCTTAAAATCTCACAATGTTACTGTGCTATTGATATTAGAATGTTGGTATAAACCTGAGCTAAAATCACTCACAAATCACTGCCATATTACTGCTTCGTCCTAATGTGAGACATTCAGTTATCTGGGATTCATTAAAGTTAAATGAGGAATGTCCTCTTTGATGATCGCAAATGTTGAGCTGTTTTATGAGTTGCTCAGTAGCTCTTAGTTTTAAAACCACAAAAGACTGTAGAAAGAACATCACTTATAATCTTACACTTCAGTGCTCATCTTAGTTCTCACTCTCCAGTGTTCTGTATTGTTTAATGATTTATAAATCACACTCTTGATGTCACCCAAATGAGGATGGGTTCCACTTTTGAGTCTGGTTCCTCTCAAGGTTTCTTCCTCATAACATCTAAATGAAGTTTTTCCTTGCCACAGTCACCATGGCTGCTCATCAGGGAGAGATACACATCGTTTACTTTAACTGTTAATGTCTGTAAAGCTGCTTTGGGACAATGTCTGTTGTGAAAAGTGCTATAGAAATAAACTTGACTTGTCCTGTGTATTTCATGGGCAATTGATGTTAATAAAAATGCACACACTGGAAAAAGAATTCGAGCATCACTAAAAATATGGTGATTGAAAATTCCATGCACGTATTAATGCAAAAATACATTGTCCCAAACATGCATTGTTTTTAGTCTTCAGTAGCAACATGGGGTTTGAAAAATCCTGAAAGCTCCTCACAGGTAATCTTGAAAAAGTTATTTTTCTGCACCTCCAATGTCTACTTGTCGACATTTACACAAATAAAAAATACTGGAGCACCTGCATTCCAGCCATAAGTGGTCGTCCTCTATGCTTTACATGGGTTGGAGAGGAAGATCTTGAGTGGCCTCCTATAGAGCTCTGCCCTCAACCCTATTGAACACCATTTGGATGAATTGAAACTGCACCCAGGCCTCCTCACTCTACATCAGTACATGACTTTACTAATGCCTTTGTGGGTGAAAGAGCATAAATCTCCACAAGCGCACGGCAAACTCTAGTAGAACATCTTCACATAAGTGTGGAGGATATAACATCATCAAATGGGAACTAAATATGGAATGGGCTGTTCGAAAAGCTGTAAAAAAAAAAAAAAAAAAGTACTGTATTTGCATATCTTTTTTCGGATGCTCCCATTAGGGGTCTCCACAGCAAATTATCTGTCTCCATACCCCCCTGTCCTCTATATCTGCCTCTTTCAACCCAACTACCTGCATGTCTTCCCTCACCACATCCATAAACCTCCTCCTTGGTCTTCCTCTTTTCCTCCTTCCTGGTGGCTCCATCCTCAGCATTCTCCTACCGATATACCCCATGTCCCTCCTCTGCACATGTCCAAACCATCTCAATCTCACCTCCCTCATCTCGTCTCCAAAACGTCCTACATGCGCTGTCCCTCTAATAAACTCATTTCTAATCCTGTCCATCCTCATCACTTTCAACGAAAACCTCAACATCTTCAGCCCTGCTACCTCCAGCTCCACCTCCTGTCTTTCACTCAATTTGCATATAAAGAAGAAAAAATTTGAGAATGTTAATTCAGAACTTTTCGAATCATGACTGAATGCTGATTCTCAAGGTGAATCAATCCTGTTTTCCCTCTGAGTAAACAGGAGCTCCATATACTTGCTTAAGTAACCAGAGCACTTTGAACAACTAAACAAGATGCATCAGGTTGGAATGGCAAAATCTGAGGCAGAGGTTTATCTGTTATGCTATGAAACGTCAGCAAATCGACTTTTATAGCATCATTCCAGCTTCGGGGTGAGTTGCATTTCTTTTTATCGGGTCAACGATGCGACGTGCCGTGTTTCCACGTTAGAATTTGATCAAAACAAAAGTTTCATCTCAACTTTCCAAACGCACTTAAACTATAGGTCAAATAAAAGGTCGGTGAAGATGACAGTCAGGTTAAATCTCCTACTGTTTAATGAAAAGGTGATGCACCAAGGCAGGGTACAGTAAAACTACACAGGGGGAGGGGGAGAGACAGGGCTTCAAAGTAATACTTAAAACATGTCTGTGTGTTCACCTGTCCACCACGTGGTCATGATCTGACAGTCGCTGCGCAGGTGCAGGAGCTCAGCGAGGGATACCGAGAGAAAAAAAGGGGGGGGGGTGTTTGGTCAAGTGCAGTGCTGTCACTTGACAGTGCAGAAAAAACAGGGGAAGAATCTTACTTCTCCAATAAACAACCCCCCGCCCCCTTCTCACACCCACACCCCCTTCACCGTCTTCTCGTCCGTTTCTCCTCCCGTTTGTCCGTTGAAGCGCACAGACGGGAAAAGAGTGAAGAGAACGCTGCCAGGTTCTTCCCGTTCTGGGTGATCGAGCTCTCCGTCCCTGCCTCCATCTGCCTGTTGGCTTTCAGTCGTGTGTTTGTGTCTGCTGTTTGTATTCTGTAGTGCTTCTCACCTCCCTTTCAGCATGAGTGTGTGTGTGTGTGTGTGTGTGTGTGTGTGTGTGTGTGCGAGACGACGTATCAGTACGTGTGTGTGGGTATTTTCGTGCGCGTGTACACGTTCATACGGCGTACAGTTCGTAGATCTTCTTGGCGCAGTAGGCCAGGGCGGCGAGTGCTATTGTGTTGTGCAGTCTCTTTCTGTGCACGTCGTCGTGGCGCACCAGCACCACGGGCGTGGACGAGGTGAGCGTGTGCAGCGGCAGGCGCGCGAGCTTTCCGCTGTCGTACTCCACCTGGTACTTGCAGCACGGGTCGAACTGCCACGAGATGCCGTAGAGTGCGGCGCAGGCCAGGCTGAGGGCGCCGGCGGGGAGAGCTACGTAGCGGGAATAATCGGGAGGGAGTGCCAGCGGCGTAAAGAGGCACGCGGCGCCTGCTAGTACGGCCGTCTTGTGCAGGCAGTTGCCCACAGCCACCCAGCGCGCCGTCTCGTCCCCGATGCGCGTCGGCTCGATGACGATGTAGGGATACTGGGCCTCGAGCGCCTGCTCCAGCTCATACTCAAACTGCTCCTGCGCGTTCTCACCGTTGTAGATCTCGTGCACGATGTAACACTCGCCCGCCGCCGCCATCACTCCCCTAAAGACGGAGGAAACAGGACCGGATCATTAATACAGAAATCATAGTCCACTACTAATCAAAACCAAGCGACATTTCTAAAATCATTATGAATTTTCCTATTTTTTTTGCTCTAGACACATTCAGCGTTTATGATCGCGAACGATTTTGTTTCGACGCTTTCCAGAATTCCTATTTTCAGCTGTCATTTTAATGTTTTTAACTCGATCGTGTAGCATTAAAATAAAAACTCTTGACGCTGGAAACAAGATTTATGAAGGATTAATAAATAATTAATAATAAAAAAAAAAAATCAATAAATAAGAAGAAATGCCTGAAACACTGCAACGATATAACGAGCCTTTTTTTTTTTTTTTTTTTTTTTTTTTTTTACAACAAAAACAATACAATTACACATTAACTTTTTTTTCAGGGTAGTGCTTTAAACCTGTAATGGGAAAAAAGCCCCAGGCAAAACAGGAGCAGCATTTTCTGGTCACACATTTGTGCTGAAATTGAAAGTGCTACACGATTTTCCTGACGTCTCCAACACCCTTAATGCAGTTAACATGAGGATGTCTGAACAAATGTTTGACTGGCGGCATTAAACACTGTCCTGAAAACTTTTTCCGCTCTGGAAAAAGAGCATATTTCATTTCAACGCTTTAAATTCAATTCGGTGCTTTTTTATTTGTATAGTGCTTTTAACAAGTCTCAAAGCAGCTTTACACAGATAATGTGCTGATAAAAAAGAATAAGATGTTCTCTATAAGTGTAAGTTTGTCCCTGATGAGCGAGTGGTGAGTGTGGAAAAGACTGTGGTCTGAGATGCATAAGGAAGAAACCTTGAGAGGAACCAGACTCAAGAGAAAACCCATCACCAAATGTCCATTTATTACAGATACATTTTAGACGTGTACACTGTTATAAATCTGGAATTATTCATATTTATATTCATCTTTTTATTTTTTGGGGGTATTATTGCTATTTCAAGTGCATTCTTGTTGTTCTGCATAAGAGATACCCGAAGTAGGGCCTGCGGGCCACAGCCGGTCCATGGTGACCTTTCAATTGACTTTATATTGAAGTGTGGAGACATTTACACAGATTTTCATTTCTAAAGTAAAACTGAAAACAGTTTTTGCCTTCTTATTTAAGCTGAAGAAAAAAAAAACCTTCCTTTTCAGCTTCACAGCTTTCAATAGAGAGCACAAAAAATACAAAGAAATGCCTGTATTAGGCTGGAAACTACACTTCTGTACTATAAATTGGATTCATTGAGCAAGAAATCATTAAACACAAAATGGCATTGCTTTCTATTTATTTACATTGTAGTACTATGACGTCATAAACGAGGGAAGCCATAGCAACTTTTAATTCAATACAAGTATAATGCAACATTTACTTTAGGCCCTTGTTTCTAAAATTGATAAAGCATTTTATCAGTTATTAAAATATTAACTTGTGGTATAACATCATCGACTTAGTCTGAGGGTGATATTATTGGGGTTTTTTTTGGAAAATAGTCTCTGCTAACTTTTATGTAAAGTTTCAACAAAGGAAGAAAAAACAATTAAAAAATATATATGTTTAACCATTTTAAAAAATTCTTAACCAACCAAAAGCCATTGCTGGAGTACTTGTTTGAGAGTAGCTACTAACTAACTAGCTGTCAGTTGTAAGAACTAGTACCCTGAGTTACTTTACTGGCGCTTCTCAGAAACCCAAATCCCATTCAACCAAACCAGTCTCGCCTATTCGAGCTTATTTCAGAAACACATCCGGACATTTCTGTAGTTTTGGTGTCTCCTTGGTAAAATATTTGAGTGTTTTTCAGAGCTAGCTAATTCTGTGCAGAGAAGCCAAGAAAAACATCACATGAGCCGAAAGAGGACGAGCTTTCCACACTTCCCGTGGCCGTTTTTTATCACCTCGCAGCTCGGTATCTTATAACCGAACGCTCAGGTTCGTAGATCAACATTAAACCGAATATCCTTTTGATTAAAACAACAGATTCAAGCTCACGTTTTAGTCTGAACTGACCTCTCCCTGTTGACTGGGACACCGCGCCTCCTTCCCAAAGACGCCATCTTGGAGAACCAGCGCGTTGCCTTTGACGTAAGAGTGAGGAGAAAAAAAAAAGGTGCGGCGATGCATTCTGGGTAGAGTAGTCTCCTCGTAGCGTGTTCTAACTCGCAAATGATGTGGATCAAACTACTGTTCCCGTCGCGCACCGCTGTAACGGGGCGCCTTCTACTTCTAATTGTTGGAAGATATTAAAATCGTGATTCAAATGTCAATTTAGAGGTCAGGTGCGTGGAAAAGGGGGAGTGAAGTGTCCGGAATGAATGGGCAAAGCGCTTTAATGAAATGATTGATGTTAAACAATGCGAGGGTAGAAATCTTATGTTTACGGTAACGGCCAATCAAATGCAAGGACAACGCTCTATCTAAAGCTATACATGTACCTCCCGGTGACACCTGCAGGACAACATCGGTATATATATTTTTTATATCGTTTTTTGTGCAATCGCTGCAGGAAGGCTTTGCACCGACAATCTAGATGAGCATGCAAACAGTAAACTCGCGCTTACCCATACTGTGTTCTTCCCACGCTGCAGCACTGAGGTCCAGACCAGTCGGCTTAGTCGCGCGACGCTCACCGAGCTGGCACGCGCGACGTACGCAGCAAGAGCTCGGTGCGCGGTCGCACGTGCACCCTTCCTTCCGCTCACTGTTCACAGCGCATTGCGTAAAGGCCTGAAATATACAGCCTCTGTCTGAGCATGGAGCGCTGAAGAAACCGTCCCGTCATGGGACACGTGCCAAACGGGTCAAGGGGGAAACGCTAAGTAGGTCAGGATAGCTCTCGTCATATCTATATAAAAAAACAAAAAACAGAGATGTCTTTTGAGATATCCTTCAGAGGCATTATTCAAGGCAGTGAGACCTCTGAGGAAGTTCTCAGACATGGTTCGAGAACACTAAACCTGTGCCAGACATCATCCAAGAACACTAAACCTGTGTGAGACATTATATGAGGTCATTAAACCTTCAAAAAGCATGATCTGAGGAAGAGAAACCTCTCAGACAGGTTTTAAAGCAATTTGGGAGATGATTCGAGGATGCTAGACCTCTCTGAGGTGTGATTTGAGTCAGTTTGAGACATGTTTGACCCATCAGAGTCAGAGTCAGCTGATTTGGGTCGAGCTAGATGTCTTAGAGATGTGATTTTAGGATGCTAAACCTCCACGAGGCATGATTTGAGGATCCTAGACCTCTCTGAGGTGTGACTTGATTCAGCTTGAGAAAGGATCGGAGACAGTTTGACCCATCAGTCAGCTGATTCGGGTTGTCGAGATGTAATTTGAGAGCACAAAACCTCCAAAATGCATAATTTGAGAGCACAAAACCTTTCTAAGGTATGGTTCAATACGATTTGAGAATGCTAGACCTCTCTGAGGTGTGATTTGAGTCATCTTAGAGACAGCCACATCTCCCTGAAACTTAATATGAGACAGTTTGACCCTTTAGAGTCAAGTTAGCTGATTTTAGTTGGTTTCCTGTCTCAGGAATGTGATTTATGGATGCTAAACCTCCAAGAGACATGGTTCAAAGCAGTTTGAAGAAGAAGATGCTAGATCTCTCTGAGGCATGATCTGAGTCAGATTGAGAGATGATGTCTAAGAGATGTGATTAAGGATGCTAAACCTCCAAGAGGCACGATTTGCTGGAACACAAACGTTTTTGAGATGAGATGCAAGATCGTAGTCATGAAATTTGTTTAGGTCAGATGGACCTCATAGGAATGGTCTTTCAGACAGTAGAATCTGTGGTGATTCCAAGCAGTTAGACCTTTTTAGAAGTGTGTTTTAAAACAGACCATTTAGAAATGCAATGTAAAACCTTCAGAGATATAATACGAGCCAGCAAGATCTCATGCAGTAGGAACATGATTCACCTAGACGTCCACTAGACATGATTTGCGGCAAGGCCAAGGTCACTTGGCATGTCGTTTTTTTGGTTTAAATTATAAGATAATTATTACATTATTTTTATGTTTAATTATAAAATAATGTTCTAAAGTTTGGGATCGTTTACAGTCTGTGATATTTTTCTTTCCAGATTTCACATGGAATTGCTCTCCTTCCTCCTTTTTCTATTTTTGGGGATTGTAACCACTTTGTTCAATCTCTTGGGGATTCGCCACAGCGGTTTCTACTGGCGTCCATGTCCGTTTGGTGAAAATATCACCAAGTAAAATGTGGTCTAGTGTCTTAGTGTGCGTAGGAGAAGCACCCTTCTCAACCATCTGCAGAGACAGTGGTCTATTGTGAAGACAGGAAAATGCACAATGTATGGTCATGATGTCAGATAAGACAATGTACTGACTATGAAGAGTCTGTGGTGAGAATAATAACCCATAGCAGTAAGAAAAGCATGAATGTTACACAATAAAGGACTAGAGATGCACAGCAATGCTGACCTTTGGTTAAATACTTGATTTAATTTATTACACTGGCGTTGGAGACCATGTTTCTGACAGGCTTGGTTTGTTTTTGTTTTGGTTTTTTTGGTTTTTTTACAGAGGATTTAAAAGAATTCTTTACCAGATAACCCAAAATGTCCAGTGCTCCAGTTTACTCAGTGCACTGATGATCCTGTTACTGGTGTAAGTGTGATAATTGTCATAATATTTCAGAAGTTTATTCAGGAAAGACCATGCATCACATCACATCACGTAAGTAAGCGCCTGAAATAATCAATAAATAGATATTCTCATATAATTGTCAAGACTTTTGCTTGTCAAGATGAAAACTCATGTAATTGTCCACAATCCCAACAATTTTTTTTACATGTACAAATCTCATGATTACGGATTTTGTCAAAAAGGTGTCTTTACAGGCATTTCGATTATCTTCTAATGGGAATCTACATGATTCAGACATCATTTTCTTTCTAAATACATGGCAAATGCACCTGAACAGAAAAAAAATGTATAGTAGTTAATTCTTATTTATATATATATATATATATAGAGAGAGAGAGAGAGAGAGAGAGAGAGAGAGAGAGAGAGAGAGAGAGAGAGAGTTATCAGTAGGCTCTAAATGGTTTAATAAAAAAAAAAATCAAAGGGTAAATTTTTGTGATTTTAGAAAAATACAAACTACACTATTAGTGCATGAATGTGATCTAGAATGAAAACATTCATATCACTCCACTTTAGATTTAAGCCAGCTCAGCTCTTTTCTGAGGAATGATTAGAGGCATCTGTACCTCTAAAAGACTACAATAGAGGCAGCGAGAGGTTGGTTAGACAGCTGTAGAGAAGAAATTCACTATAGGGACAAATATATTGGGATGCCAGACTTTTCCAGCCATATGTAATTTCCCCCCCCCCAAACTGTTACCACAAAGTTGGAAGCACAAAACTGTTTTCTTCTTTTTTTTTTTTTGGATGCAGTAGCATTCCCTTAACTTGAACCTGGAGACCCGAACCTGTTCCAGCATGACAATGCACAAAGCCAGCTCCATGAAGATGTGCTTTACATGGCACTTCCTTGGTAGATTCAATTGGTGAATTTTTATTACAGTTGTTTTTTTTTTTTTTTTTTTTTTTTTTTTTTTTTTTAAGTACAATGAGTTTACTCAAATTATTCTTATGTAATATAACACATTCACATGAATTTACTTAAAAAGTGTGACAAAAAAAACGATTTTCACCAGTGTAGGATTATAACAAAAATTTTTTTACAATTCTTAATAATTATGGAAAGAACTGTGACAGCAAGGATGACTCAATTTTAAAGTCTTTATTTTAAAACTTGGAATATTAATACCGAATATATGAGCATAAAAAACTGATTAATTTCAAGCCTCGTTCGTATGCATGACCCATCCTCTTGTAACAGCCTCTACAGACTATGGCCAGCCTCTTAATATTCAGAGAGCAAGAATATTTATTCTCATTAGAAAGTTGCTACAGATGTTCTAGTATAAAGGCAGACTGCACTGCTGTAGATTGAGCACCTTACTTACCCTGTTGATCGGTGGCCTTCGCTGGACACCATAACTGATAAGGCCATGGGGAAAGGTAGGTACTGAAATAACACACGTTAAAACCCTGCACACCCTTCGGCATGAGCACAAAATGCGATGGCGTATCTCACACCAGAGTTTTGTTATGCCGACACACGTTACACGCTCCCTGTCCATAGTGTTGACTGTTTGAGAGCGGTTTCGATCCTGAGAGCCGTCTTGCCTCTTAGTGTATGATGGTAATGACTCTTTACTGGTACTAAATACACACACACTCACAAACAGGCTCTCATATTGTCTTTCAATGAAACAGGTTCAGATTTTTTTTTGCATGCATGTATGTTTGGAGCACCATTTGGACCTTCTGGCATTGAGCTAGCAAGGCATGTGTAGTATACATGGCACCCTGTTTTGGCATGTTGGCAAGAGAACCCCCGTAACCACAGTCAGTGCTGTAAAAACAGGCCCACATGTCCGGTCATGAAAAGCGCGTTCTCCAAACGCCGGAGATACGCCGTCTGTACAGTTGCTGATAATTTCTATCTCGTCTCCTCCAAACATTCACACTCTCTCGGTTACACAGTCAGCAACACAAGTCCATTCATCCTGTTGCCATCTTTTTCAGTGGATGATGTGCTCCAGGTAATGAGGGTGAGGGTTTTCTTTTACATACTTTTGAATGTACCAGCAGGTCAGGTGAGCCCTGAGGTCTTCTTCAACCACGAACTCCATTGCTGCCTAAGGAAAAAGAATCAGTATAAAAAAATAAATAAAAAAAAGATATAGAAAAATACCGGTCACATTTTCCCATTTAGAGCCAGCCCCTTGTACACTTGTGAGATTTACACACCTATATCATAAAACCATTCTTTCTGTGGCGTTTAATGTAGCTAGCCCAATGTCACTGTGATCTACAAAGCCTGTGATAGAGACAGCTACATTTCGTCAGTTTAGCCCACTTTCGAGCTCCGTTTGTAGTTCCCTCCAAGGTGTCCACAAGCGCACTATGTTCGAATAAACAATGCCTTATTCTTCTGTTTGGGAGAGAAAAAAATATATTTATATTATTTCTTTATCAAGAGACTATTTATTCTAAAAAATGTTCAAATATCGTTGGAAAAAAACTTTTGAAAATCCAACTGTGTTGAATTGAGTGGAATTACGAAGCCGGCGTTGTGAATCGAATCGGTGTGTCGCTAATCTTTTATTTTTCTACATTTTTCAATTTATAATCCTTCAATTCATAATTCTTACATTTATCTTTTTCTTCTAAATTTTAGATAGACTTTCCTAATTTTTTTTAATAAAATCTAGTAGCATTAAAAAAAAGGGAACAAAAGGAAAAATAACCTACGTTTATAAATCGCTATCCGCGATTCGTCATGAGATGTTGGAAATGTTATTCTCTCACTCTCGCTCCAAATGTTATTCTCTCACTCTCGCTCCAAATGATATTCTCTCTCTCTCTCTCTCTCTCTCTCTCTCTCTCTCTCTCTCACTCAGCACAGGAAATAAAGAAATCCACACGTTCAATTAGCTGCCTCGACTGAAATAAAATACAATATACACACAAAAGTATTGGGACACCTGACTTTTCCCAGTCACGTGTGGTTCTGCAGTAGCGTTATATTTTCCCTTTACTTCACCTGGAGACTCGGATGTGTTCCTGCATGACAAAGCCCCTGTTGACAGCTCCATAAAGATATGCTTTAAATAATATGCAGTGGAGCGCTGACCCCGACCCTATTGAACACCACTGGAATGAATCAGAATGCTGACTGCACCCCAGACCTCCTCACCCTACATCAGTACCTGACACTTCAGTTTCTAACACCCTTGTGGCTGTAGGAGCACAAATCTGCAGAAACACACTCCAAAATCTAGTGGAACATCTTTCTGAAGGGTAGAGGTTATTATAACAGCAAAAAGGGGACACATGTGGAATGAGATGTTCAGAAAGCACACAGTGGTAAAGGGTCAGGTGACCACAATATTTTGTGGATTGTTGATGTATAAATAAATAAATAAATAAATAAAAAACAGCTTGCTGAATCTTTGAGAAAGCAGACAAAATGTCTGGAATAATATACAACTGTGAACTGCTGTGCCACCAGGATCTTCTGTGTTGGTGCGATGGAACTGCAACAACAAACACTGTGCAACTGCACCATCTACTCATTAATGCTTATTACAGTTGGCAGCTTGTAACAGAGGTCTGTGGTCTGTTGTGTTCACTCAAATTTGATATGCGCTATTCGGTTTCAATGCTTAAAAGATAGAGAACCGTTACACAGGTCCAGACTGAAAGACTGGATCATTGCAATACTCAACCTTGGCCAGGTGCTTGGCGATTCCTCGTCCTCTGTAAGCATCTGGAACTTCAGTGTGCTGCAGATCCACTGTCTTCTTCCCCACATACTCGTACAGCAACACTGCTCGATCATAAGAACCTAAAAAAAAAAAAAAAAAGGTTGACGCTTACTTAGTAATTCACACCAAAAAATTCATGTTTTATCTTTATGTCGTAGCGTGACTTTTCTCGCTACTCCGGGTTGCATGAGCGATTTTTTTCTTCCTTATCTCACAGAACAGTCTGCTTTATTTTTATATCGTATCTGCTGAATTCTTAAACGGTTTTCGTAACAGTAGCTGTGAAAGTATTTCCGGCTGTTTGTTCAAAACACAGGTTTATGTCAACATTTAATCGTTAATATTATCTACAAGAGTAACAGTATATAGTAACAGTTCATTCATTAATCATCTAGAATAAAGTCATTAAAAACATTTAAATAACATCACTAGAAAAGGCTGTAAATTAGGTCATTTTTCAACATGGAAGACTTTCAGTCATAGACCTGTTATAAAGAAGCCACCATTTATTTGTCAACATCGTGTATTAATAACGAAGACATCGAAAGTAGGACGGAACAAATACGGCGTTATGTAGTAAACAAAAACATGTTCAAACAACCCAGAATATGTTTTATATTTTTGATCTTCAAAGTAGACACCTTTTGCTTTGATGATGACTTTGCACATTCTTGCCTTCTCTCAGTCAGCCTCGTATTCAACACCTTTTTGTCTACTACCTAATTCCATGTGCGTTCTTTCATAGTTAAAATATTAAACCATAAATAATAAACAAAAGCAGAGAAACTTTTAAATAGCCAGATGCATTGTGGGGAATATGGAACGTTCTCTCCAAATGTTATTCTCTCACTCTCCCTCTCCAAATGTTATTCTCTCACTCTCTCTCTCTCTCTCTCCAAATGTTATTCTCTCACTCTCTTTCTCCAAATGTTATTCTCTCTCTGTCTCTCTCTCTCTCTCCAAATGTTATTCTCTCTCTCTCTCTCTCTCTCTCTCTCTCTCTCTCTCTCTCTCTCTCTCTCTCCCCAAATGTTATTCTCTCACTCTCTTTCTCCAAATGTTATTCTCTCTCTCTCTCTCTCTCTCTCCAAATGTTATTCTCTCTCTCCAAATGTTATTCTCTCACTCTCTTTCCCCAAATGTTATTTTCTCTCTCTCTCTCTCTCCAAATGTTATTCTCTCTCTCTCTCTCTCCAAATGTTATTCTCTCACTCTCTCTCTCCAAATGTTATTCTCTCACTCTCTCTCTCCAAATGTTATTCTCTCACTCTCTCTCTCCAAATGTTATTCTCTTACTCTCTTTCTCCAAATGTTATTCTCTCACTCTCTCTCTCCAAATGTTATTCTCTCACTCTCTCTCTCTCTCTCTCTCTCTCTCTCCCCAAATGTTATTCTCTCTCTCTTTTTCTCCAAATGTTATTCTCTCACTCTCTTTCTCCATATGTTTTTCTCCATATGTTATTCTCTCTCTCTCTCTCTCTCTCTCTCTCTCTCTCTCTCTCTCTCTCTCTCTCTCTCTCCCCAAATGTTATTCTCTCTCTCTCCAAATGTTATTCTCTCACTCTCTCTCTCTCTCCCTCCAAATGTTATTCTCTCACTCTTTTTCCTCCAAATGTCATTCTCTCACTCTCTCTCTCTCCAAATGTTATTCTCTCACTCTCTCTCCAAATGTGCTTCTCTCACTCTCTCTCTCCAAATGATATTCTCTCTCTCACTCTCTCTCTATCCAAATGTTATTCTCGGGGAATGTTGCGGAAGGTACAGAAACACGCTTGTTGTCATTCTTGCTCTTGACTTTGCAACTTATAATCAAGGCAGATTATGAAACTCTGCTTGTTTTAAATATTTACAGTTGTAGCCTTTTCTGGTTTCCCTGATTGGATGTCAAACATAGACTACTGCCACCTGCTGGTAAGGAACAGTTCTGTAGTCTCACGCAAGAATCACCTAATAATCGGTTTAATTTGCAACACAATTGACCGCTGCCAATTAATTCGGAAATGCCAAAAATTAGCCTGAATAATCAACCAGCCGATAAATCGGTCGTCCTCTAGTTAAGTTCTAATCGCAGCACTGCCGCGCCGCCACTGCTGCGCCCTTGAACCAAGGCCCTTAACCCTCGACTGCTCAGTTGTATAAAAATAAGATAACTAAATGTTTATTTAATATTGTGTCTGCCTTTAACATTTTACACTGTTGCCAGATACACACACTAGATGGGGATATGATGACATTATATGATGACATTATTGACATTATTTACGCCATAACACAGGCATAATTCTGGGATACTTGAACTCGACCAGACCCTTCACCTCAACACTTATGAAAGACATTTGGGAATTATTCTCTATATAGTGTATATAAACACAACACTACACAGGCGGGAGACAAACAATATAAAATGCCTCACTGACTTGTTTTCTATTTGCTGATAAAAATCTGTTGTTGATGTAGTAGTCAAGAACTGGCTTGTTTGGCTGTCATTTGGAATTAGCAGATTAAGTTTTTACTCAATGATGCAAAGAAACTGAGAATAGTGAGAAAATGAGAGGAATAGTGAGGAATTGTGAGGAATAGTGAAGGATTGTGAGGAATGGTGAAGGATTGTGAGGAATGTTGAGGGATTGCAGGGAATGGTGGGGGATTGTGAGGAATGGTGAGGGATTGTGAGGAATGGTGGGGAATGTTGGGGATAGGTGAGAAATGGTGAGGGATTGTGCGGAATGGTGAAGAATGGTGGGGGATTGTGGGGAATGGTGAAGGATTGTGAGGAATGGTGAAGGATTGTGAGGAATGTTGAGGGATTGCAGGGAATGGTGGGGAATAGTAAGGAATGGTGGGGGATGGTGAGGAATGGTGAGAAATGGTGAGGGATTGTGCGGAACGGTGAAGAATGGTGGGGGATTGTGGGGAATGGTGGAGGATTGTGGGGAATGGTGGAGGATTGTGAGGAATGGTGGAGGATTGTGAGGAATGGTGAGGGATTGTGGGGAATGGTGAGGGATTGTGGGGAATGGTGAGGGATTGTGAGGAATGGTGGGGGATTGTGGGGAATGGTGGGGGATTGTGAGGAATGGTAAGGGATTGTGGGGAATGGTAAGGGATTGTGGGGAATGGTGAGGGATTGTGAGGAATGGTGAGGGATTGTGGGGAATGGTGAGGGATTGTGGGGAATGGTGGAGGATTGTGAGGAATGGTGGAGGATTGTGAGGAATGGTGGGGGATTGTGGGGGATTGTGGGGAATGGTGGGGGATTGTGGGGAATGGTGGGGGATTGTGGGGAATGGTGGGGGATTGTGGGGAATGGTGGGGGATTGTGAGGAATGGTGAGGGATTGTGGGGAATGGTGGGGGATTGTGAGGGAGCCCTGC
This sequence comes from Silurus aristotelis, assembly GCF_946808225.1. Lineage (NCBI taxonomy): Eukaryota > Metazoa > Chordata > Actinopteri > Siluriformes > Siluridae > Silurus > Silurus aristotelis. The sequence continues at coordinate 7,669,558 of NC_139590.1, forward strand.
ACAAAACCAAGGCCTGTCAAATAAAGCCAGATGTTGTGTATGCCGAAGCAAATGGAACGAATGTGTGTAACTGAAACATAAATGTAGACTCCTCGCCAACTGAAGCTAAAAACAAAGAGCGGAAATGCTCTAGGATATGAGTTCCTACACAAACACATCGAGGTTAAATACAGGACACCGAAAACACGAGCACGACACCGTTTCCAGTACTTTTACAGTCGCCTGAAAAGTTACTCCGACCCCCACACAGACATTTTCTCACGCTAAGGAGCTAGCTGGCTAAGTAGCGAAGCGGCTAGCCCGTTGTCATTCGCATCGACGAGGCTGTTCAGGAAAAACAAACATATGGTAACGAGCGGGTCGCGACGCGGGTCTGGTTGTTGTTTTTTGCAGACGTCGCGGTTACCGTTGAGGCGGATGCTGAACTGGCGTCGTTTCCTGTCGTGTTCAACGCGAATCGGGCTGTTGGTCTCAATGACATTCATCTGAGCAGCCTGGGCCATAATGTCTCTGGAGTTCGCTGCGTGTCAGTGCGCCACAAGAACTCCGAGCACCGCGGTCATAGCCGAGCAGCGCGACGCGAACATCAAACGAAAAAAACACACCACACACTCCATCCAAGGAAATCAGCTGGAAGGTCACGTGAATTCTCTCGACCAATCCGAAGCGGCCCTAGTGTTTTTCCATTCACAGGGCCTCGTGGATGCGTGTTCGGCGCGCCACCGCCAGGGGGCGCGCAAACACTGATTTTTCTCCTGTACCCGACTTCGTATTTATTGTATTTATCAGGATTAATTTATTAGTAGTATTTAATTATTTATTTAATACACACACAACAAAGCTATTACAATATTAGGCGAACTATTTATATAGTATATGCCCATTTTTACCTTCTAGACTTCCCAGACCTCACATTGAGAACCACTGAACCAAAACAATGGCTATATTTGTAACAGTTAGGCTGAAAAACAAGATTATGTTTGGACATTGTCCATTAATTATTTAAATATTATAATCAGATTATGGAAAAAAACAGTTAACTGATTCTCTCTTATTTGCTAGTGTTTTGTGTAGATGGTTGCCAAATTCAAGGATATAACTGTGGCCATATATGATTGAATCCTTTTGGGGTTTTTTTTGTGATATAGCAGTAATTTTTGCAAAGTTGTGACCACGCTATATAAACTGATTCACAATGTTGTAATTTAAACCCATTTCACAATTACTTTTGTCTTTTACCTCAGAGGACATTGTTTATTTGGAAGATGACTGGGAACAATTAGGGATCTGTAAAAAATTTAATTAATCTTGGACAGTGTTGCTGTGGAACCAGAGCCTTTCAGATCTGCTGTGGAGACACCTACCTTTTACAACACCTGAATAAGACACAGTCCATTATAGGGCACCACACCCACACACCCACACCCACACACACCCACACACCCACACCCACACCCACACACACACACACACACACACACACACACACACACACACACATTCATGTTGCCACCTCAACCAAGTTATTGGGAGGTAGAGGGAACCTGAATAAGTGGAAAGAAAGCCACACAAAAACTGCAAAACTGAAGGTGAGTAATCTGTTCTCAAGAATGAACCAGGGATCCAGGAGCTATGAAGTGTGAACACTACACATGTTCACCATAACTGTAACATGTTTGTGTTTAGTCCCGATTTCATTGTACTGCAAAAACAACAGACGGCTTCAAGGGAAAGCTTCTTGACTTCCAGGAGAATAATAGAAACAGAAGAAATTGTCTGTGGTAAACACACACACATGCTACAAATGTTTTGGATAGAAAATAAAGATAAAAAAGTGAATACAGATTTGATTCGTTTTGTAGATTAGCAATCCCTAATCTTCTTTTCCTGACCTTAAAGATGATCTTTAGAGAATTCTTTGTGTGTGTGTGTGTGTGTGTGTGTGTGTGTGTGTGTGCGCACAAATTACACTATTGTTAAAATTATTTTTTATCACAAATACTGGTTAATTGAACAACTGTAAAATATTGTGTGGCTATGCTTTGCACACTCGTTTTCATCCATTTATTTTCAATAACCGCTTCATCCTGATTCTGATCTTGGGCTCCAGAGCTTGTCCTGGGAAAACTGAGCACAGAGCAAGAATACATACTGGATGAGATACCTGTCTATTGCAGAAAATGTAAAACTCCTCACAGGTAGTAATCCACGTCCAACTGACGCTGGCTCTGTAATGCATTTAGTGATGCAAAGCAGCTCAGCAGAATCATACAGAATCGGAGACAGACACAATAATTCCAGTACTGTTTTCATTAATAATATGCAACATTGCGCATGAGTCATTTTACATAACTTAGGAGCCCAGATGACATGCTGACAAGCCATTCATACGCAAATCGCAAAAGAATAAAAAGCAAGAATAAAAAAACTATTTTACATAATTGTCAATTTAAACAAACTTGTTAAAAATGTTTTCAATATCAGAACAATAACTTAATGCTAACACTTACTCTTTGTTCTCTAAAAAAATTCTTCTTTGCTAGAATATATATATATATATATATATATATATATATATATATATATATATATATATATATATATATATATATATATATATGGATAGAGAGAGAGAGAGAGAGAGAGAGAGAGAGAGAGAGAGAGAGAGAGAGAGAGAGAGTTAATTAAGAACCTAAAATTGTTTCAGTTTGTTCCTCCATGGAAAACTGAAGGTTGTATGTAGAAGGAGGGAAATAATGAACTGCAGTATTTAAAAATATTGAGGAAGCGTCTTTGTGAAGAATGCGTTCGAATTATATTTCACATAAGCCTTTTTTCCCATCTGTTCACTCTAAAGTATTAGTTTGACCACCAAGCATGAAAAGACAAACCTGAATTTAGGCAAGTGTAACAGCAGCTTCCATTAAGACATCACCTCCTTGTTGGTGAATATTTGTGCATTCTGATTATCAAAAGTAAGAATTAGTATTTATTCATGTATTTCAGCCACGTTTTAAGCCCTCCCTTCCATGACATTTCTGAGCTCGGTGATGATATCCTCTCCACTGCTCCAAGGCACCACTCTGGCTTTGAACTTTCCAGGTTGGGCCTCGTACATCTCCTGGATCAGCCTGTGCATGGGGAAGTCACGTCGAGGAAATGCCACATCGCCTGTCGCCAATGTCAGTGCCGGGCAAAAGTCATTGGCACCGTCACCGACGTACAACACTTTTTGGTATCTCCTGCCTCCTCGTTCGCGCACCCTCTGAGTCGTGTATTGGCGCACAATTTCGGCTTTGCACATATTCACTGGACACCGTTGGCAGTCGTGAGAATGGAAGGGTCGGAGCTGAAGGTGTCCATTCTCATCAAAATGGGCTGGATTCGTGAAAATGTGCATGAAAAGAGAACGAACACCGAGACTCTGCAGCCAGGTTTCAATAAACACCATGTTGGCATCTGACACACAAATGACCTCAAAGTCCTGTGGTGGGCAGGACATCAGGAAGCGCAGCAGGGCAGGGATGCCCGGGCAGGGTGGAAGACGCTCTATTGTGTTACGGACAGTCGATGGACCGACCCCCTGCTCAGCAAGATATGTCAAGACTCGCTGCATGTACTCGTGATACCTGCCCATCGTGTACGTATCTTTGAGCCAGGTGGGCAGAGAACCCCCGGGAGCTGCTGTGACCATGGCATCATCGCTGCACTCATCCACAAGTGTCTCGTCAAAATCAAAAAAGATAAGAAAGCGCCGGTCATTTTGGGGCAGAGCCTGTGCTCTGTTGCTGTGCCAATGGGTGTCTTCCATAACTACTGGAGGATGAGGTGGGTTAAAACAGCAGTTGAAGACGGAGTCCCTCATTATTGGTGTCAGAGTCTCCCTTTTCTTGGAAACACACAAAGAGAATTTAAATGTTTAGAAAAAATTGAGAGATTCAGTTAATATAATTAAAATAGTAATATAGATATAATCTAGATCAAAGGAAAAAGGGGGGGATTTGGAACATTTGGAAACATTTGGAAAATGTAATTAAAAAAGAAGTACCAGCTTCATTAAAAGTCACTTACTGTTTTATAATTTCTTACTGTTTTTATAATTTTTGTAGTTTTTTTTTAACTAAAAATTAAAAGAAAATCCATTAAAAAAATACAATAAACCTGCATTAGGTGAGAGATTACAGACAATTTTATTTATGAGAGGGAGCAGGCCAACTTTAATACAAAAAATATAATAATAATAATAATAATAATAATAATAATAATAATAATTGTATTAATGCAATTTAAATACAAACATTTCTGTTCAAGTAACAATTTTGGCTCTTCATAGGAAAAGTTTCCAAAATATTACTTTTTCTTTTCAATTAAACAAACTTCTAAACAAAACTTCTGCATTTTTGGATTGAATTAAACATTTAACATACTAATATGTTGAATATAAGTATAATGACTTAAACAAATCATAATGAATGAATGGCCAGATTTATCCTGAATTTAAAATTGTTTATTTAAAAAAGCAAAAACGCTATTTGATGTGAATTTCTGCAGATTTCCTGAATCCATCACAGTTGTACAGTGAAAATGAGTGGCGAGCTCCAGCCAGGTTATGCAAAGAAGTGTGCAAAAGTATTACTATTATAACATTTGAATAATAAAATCACTTCAAATGGTTAACAAATGGAGTACATCATGCAAATGTGGCATATCTAGTAAAAGGAATTTTACTTATTAGTAAAATTACATATTACGCCGTCTATCCTTGGGTAAAAACAGATCCCTGAACCACAGCAAAAGTGGAGCACTTTTAAAATTTCTTAGGTCATATTTACTTGGCTAAAAATCCTTATGGAAATTGTTAAACTTTTTTTGTTATTGCCCCAAAGACAGTCA